>NC_081343.1:17517069-17555051 GCF_029784015.1 Lycium ferocissimum
TTTTTTTGTTTTTTGTTGTTGATCTTTGATTTCTAGGGTTTTTCTCATGGATGAAATGTTTGGAACACGCTAGAGGATTCTTGGATGGTGGAGGTGAGAAATGAAATGGATGGAATGAAAAAGGAAATGTCCCTTATATAAAATACACTTCAGCCCGATTGGAAATATACGGACCAACATACGGTCCGTATAAAATCTACTGACCGTATGTTGGACCGTATATTTGGTCCAGTGAGATATGTCTTGCTGGGCTGGATCTACGGCTGGACATACGTCCAATAGATTTTATACGGCCAATATGTCTGGCCGTATGTCCACCCAGTTTTCCGAGTTTTGTTTCGTCGACTCGTTTGATCTCCGATCCTTATGAATCTTCTTAACACTTGTTCAACTTCAATATCATTCTAAGGACGTTATAACTCTTTCTCGGGCATCATTTATACATCATTGACTTAATACTCATACTTCTTATCCGATACTCTCAACTTATAACTCGCTTCTCTTAACAACTTCCTCTCTTCCGCCTAATGTCTTTGGAAATCTTAATTAGGGTCATCACATGCTAGTTCTTACTTGTTCAAACCTCGTATACGTCGTACCCCTCGCTAGTCTATTCACTGTACGCTAAGGGGGAAATTTTCGAGGTGCAACACCGCCCATGCAAGTTAAAGTCATTTTTCTACGAACGTTTCAAGGCAATCCGGTTCTATCTATGAAAGTTACGGACATTTTTAGACATAAGATCCTTTAGGAACAAAACCGTTTATACAACATTCTAAATCCAATCATACCAAAGATATAAAGACCATAGCTTGACCATATTAAGGATGCTAACATCAATAAGCAAATATGAATATAAACGTGCTCGAACTTAAGAAGGAGTTACTCGAGGCTCGTGTCATAGCCTAATTACAATCTGTAGACATGCCAAAAGAAAGAAAGGTGAGCTTCACATACCTCGTCCGCTTCCTACGCTAATCAACCTAAAATCTCGCTTCTAAAAATCTACAACAACGTCATTAGACATCGAACATTAGTCATAAACACCGAAGGATTCAATTCCAAGCCGTTATTTTATCTGGCTGCAATTGGAAAGATTTCCATAAATTCAACATCCCCGAGAATTCAACTTGCCAAATCTTCAACAACAATACCAATAAACCGTATTAACAACATCAATGATCAATTCAAAACGCATTATAACGCTAGTAATTCTTTTCCATATAATTCAACAACATTCCATTTACCTTCAATTCGATGACATACATTCAAGCTAATGCCAATGATCTCACATTTAAATACTAATTCAAAACCATCCAAACAAAATTCAAGAACGCTTCAAACAATCCACACGTTATTCAAAAAACAATCCATCCAAGCTACCATGGAACCCGAAACCCTAATTTCCATAAGAACAACGTCAACACATTTTTCTTCCAAATTCATCAACTACACCAATAATCCACACTTTAGCAACATTATTCTATAAATACAAGTTAAACTATATTAATTCACATTAGCTTCCAAAACAGCCTACACACGATTTTATCCTCAACTTAATTCATTAAACCTTTATTTACATCATAGAATACACAACACAACAACCAAAAATACCAAATAAAATTTAGTTCATTCCTTGTCACAAAACAGCCCATACTCACGGCTCAACATCAACATACAAAGTTTCATGAATTTCATCCATTTCTACACACTATTCCCTCCGTTCTAATCCGTTAAAACTCGAATAAACTTGTTAACAATGAAAAAGGAACCTTAATCTTACCCTAAGTATGCGCCCACCACGTCCACCCTTCTTCTTGGTTGATTTTTAGCTCAAATTGAAGGCAACGCGACGTACGACACTTTTCTCTTCATGGGCTTCGGAATTCGGGGCGCTTAATTTTGGTCAAAATTAGTTTTTCTCTAGTTTCCTATCTCTTTTTCTCCAGAATTTTCTGAGTGTTCGGCATGAAAAATGAGGAGAAAAGGCTGATATTTCATTTAAAAAGGTGTGGGTAATGGGCCTCGACCAAAGTCGGGGGTTCGGGTTTGCCGTCCGGCCCACCGACCTCCTCGCCTAAAACGTCCATATATCCTTATCCCGATGTCGTCTATGAACCCACGACCTATGGTTGGAAATATATTTCAATTTTCTACAACTTTCATTCTGGGATTTTTCCCAAATGCCAAACTCATAATACCGTTTTGGCCTCTCGGTCAAGTATCACCCGAAGACGTTTTCTTAAATCGCCCTTTTCGAGGCTTACACTCATTTTTAGCTATGGGTCCTCTTAGGACTTGCTCCACTTCACATGTACCACCCCTATATCTCTTCATATGTCTTTTATAAAATCCCGACATGTGGGTCCCACCTTAACACACGACCACTTTGGCCTTTTCATGAAATTTTTATTTCAACTTCTAGCCCCTAATTTCCCTTAATATTCAATACCAATA
Organism: Lycium ferocissimum; assembly: GCF_029784015.1. Lineage (NCBI taxonomy): Eukaryota > Viridiplantae > Streptophyta > Magnoliopsida > Solanales > Solanaceae > Lycium > Lycium ferocissimum. The sequence goes on from NC_081343.1 coordinate 17,519,527, forward strand.
AAATTCATAAGCAACTTGTGCATTAAAATAAAATCGGAGGTCAAAAGTCTCAACCTCGTATCCCGAACTCGTCTTGTCCTTAACTTATCATGGTTAGCTCGGATTATCCCAACGTACAAAATACGGGATATAACAGTGTTGAAGGTCATATAGCGAGGTCGACGCGATCATACTAGAGTTAGAGTATCGAATTTCATCAGAGTTCCAAAGTTAAGCGTGCTGGAGTGGGAGCAATTTTAAGACGGGCGACCCTCGGGAAGTTTTAAGCTCGGAAGTCTTGCAAATTCGTACGTAAGGAGCAAAATGAGAAGCTAGGTTAATCTAAGAAAAATTGCAGAGTCGGCGGGTAGCCGGGCAAGTAAACCTTAAGAGGTCGGTGGCAGAACCAGGCACCGAACCAAAGTTGAAAAAGAAGGAGGGCGCATCGTTACCCTTAGAAACAAGATAAGTCGAATAAGTTGCCGGAAATATTTGTGAATAAGATGGTACGATGATTTATACGTATGTATATGACATCTCATACACGGCATATATTTAATCCCAACAATTGACATTGTGAAGTGTCGGAAGGCATTAATCGGACAATGGCAACGAAGTTAAAGAAAGAAAAGATGGCACCTATGTTACGAGGCAAGCCGATGTCGTTTTCACTATGTCAAGCTTGGAAAGTTCTAAGATAATGATATTTGGGAAGGAAAGAGAGTGCGCGGATGGAAAGTAAAGTGACCGAAAATGTCGAAAAGCGAAAGGGTAAGGAACACGAGAGAGCGAAGCCTCCAAGAGAGGCGACGGCAAAGCACCCGCACTATTTGGATAAAAATTCGAGGTTAGGCGCGATGAGAGGATAGAGTGTGATAGTATGGAATAGAGAGGAATGTGTGAGGTCGGGAGACGTACTTCGACAAGTGGAACGCGGGTAGTGACCACAACGAAAATGAGAAGTAAAGAAAAGGATGATTAGGCCGTGCAACGATTCTAAGAGATTTCCAACTCTCGAAAGATAAGTGCCAAGGACTCGTGGATATTTAAAAAAATTATTGGCGTGTTAGGACCTCCCTAATAAAGTGGGGGAGAACATATTGACTCGAAGAGATTATGGTATTTTCACACTCCATAAAGGGAAATTTATTAGCTTGGAGCTAGAGTTCGAAATGATCGCCAACACAAGAAATCAAGAGCACATATACTTGTGTTATGAGAGAATTTAAGGGAGTAAGAATTTCCATAGCCCTAGATTTTGGAATGTATATTGTAAAAGATTTGAGGGATAAAGGTTAAAGAAACTTGTGGCAAGAAAGCTAAAGGCATAATCATACAGTGAGCTCAAGGGATTTAGTTTGAACTCGAATTACGAAAGCCGTCTATGTTGTAGCTTCGTACTGTGAAGGATAGTAATGGTGCAGTAACCATTTCGTATATACATACTTTCGATTGACGGAAGTAGTCCCGAAGGAACATAGGAGGAATAGTTTAAGGGACATAGCCATTATACTCACTAGTAACAAAGTCACGTCGAGTGAGCACTCGGAATGTAAAGCGGTAGATAGTGACGAGGACGTAAGGACTAACGACGTCGACCATTGAACCATAACATCTACACAAGATGTCACCTCGTAATCGAGCGTACTATCCGTACGCTAAGAGGATATGTTGCGTCCGCGTTCTGATTCTCGCAGACACTGGGTGATCATCTCGCCACTTTATGGCCGCCATAATAATAGCTACCATTATAGCATCCGGATAGCCGTACGAGACTCGTTACGGCGAGAAGGTGCGGGAGACAATGGGATCGGATTTGAGGTTGGCGAAAATTAAGTTAATTGCCCGCATAGGATTCGAGAAGCTATTGATAAGGCGAAGCTTATTCGGGGAAAGGTTCTTAGCAACCGGAGTCGGCGGAAGTCATATGATAGTCGACGTCGACACCTAGAGTTCCGGTGTCGACACTTTGAGCTCCAAATTAGCGATTGAGTATTTTTTTGAAAGTATCACCCATAAAAAGTGTAATGAGGTTTGACAAAAAGGAGAACTCCATAGCTACCCGGATCGTCGAGGTAAGAAGATCGCGTACTAAGGACGTAGCTTCGTTAAGGTATGGTGGCGGAGCGATAACGGGGAAGATGACTTGGGAAAGAAAGAAGAAGAAAGAAATATGGTTGGTAGATGAGACTACGTGTTATAGTAATAAAGGAAAACCCCCCGAGATCCTTGTAAGACCTTATGAGACTAGTTTAACAATCGAGGACGAATGTTCTAAAGGGGGGAAAGATGTTATATCCCGTATTTTGTACGTTGGAATATTTTAAGTTAGTTGCGACAAGTTAAGGACAAGGCTATTTTTCGATTTGGTGTAATGCATAAGTTGTTTATGAATTTTATTGGTATGGAATATTAAGGGAAATTAGGGGCTAGAAGTTGAAATAAAAATTTCATGAAAAGGCCAAAGTGGCCGTGTGTTAAGGTGGGACCCACATGTCGGGATTTTATAAATGACATATGAAGAGATATATGGATAGTACATGTGAAGTTGAGCATGTCCTAAGAAGGACCCATAAGCTAAAAATGAGTGTAAGCCCTCCAAAAGGACGATTTAAGAAAACGTCTTCGGGTGATCGACTTCGAGGGCCAAAACGGTATTATGAGTTTGGAATTAGAAAAACTCCGAATGAAAGTTGTAGATAATTGAAATATCTTTCCAACCATAGGTCGTGGGTTCACAGGAAACATCGGGATAAGGAGATATGGACGTTTTAAGGCAAAAAAGTCAGTGGGCGTGCCCAACCCGAGCCCAACCGGGTCGGCCCATTACCCACACCTTTTTAAATGAAATATCAGCCTTTTCTCCTCATATTTCATACCAAAACACCCAGAAAATTCTGGAGAAAAAGAGAGAGGAGAGCTTAGAGAGAAAAAGTAATTTTTACCAAAATCCACGCCCCGAATTCCGAAGCCCATGAAGAGAAAAGTGTCGTACGTCGCATTGCCTTCAATTTGAGCTAAAACACAACCAAGAAGAAGAGGGTGGACGTGGTGGCTGCACACTTGAGGTAAGATTAAGGTTCCTTTTCATTGTTAACAAGTTTGTTTAGAGTTTAACGGATTAGAATGGAGGGAATAGTGTGTAGAAATGGATGAAATTTATGAAACTTTGTATGTTGATGTTGACCCGTGAGTATGGGCTGTTTTGTGACAAGGAATGAACTAAATTTACTTAGTATTTTGGTTGTTGTTGTTGTGGATTCTATGATGTAAAATGATGGTTTAATGATTTAAAGGGAAGTTGGAATCATTTGTAGGTTGTTGGGAGAAGATAATGTAATTTTAATATAGTTTTTGTGTTATTGTGGTTAATGTTGTTAATGTGTGGAATGTTGGTGTAGTTTATGAATTGGGAAGAAAGAAGTGTGTTGTTGTAATTTTGATCGAATTTGGAAGACTTCGGGTTATGTAGTATATTGGTTGGGCCGTTTGGACACTTTGTGGATTGGTTGAAATGTTCTTGAATCTTGTTTGAGTAATTTTGGATTAGTATTTGAATGTGTGTGCATTAGTGTTGGCTTGAGAGTGTGTGGTTAATTTGAATGAAAATGGAATGGCGTCGAAATATGTAGAAAAGAGTTATTGATGGTAGAATGCCTTTTGAATTAATTATTGATGTTGTTAGAATGGTTGTTGGTATTGTTGTTGAAGATTTAGCCGAGTTGAAATCTCGGGGATGTTGAATTTACAGGGGAAATGCTGCCCAAATTTCTGTAAATGGAGTGCTAGTTTAGAATTGGATTTCTAAGAGCTTACGACTAATGTTGGGCGTCTAATGATGTTATTGTAGATTTTGGAGAAGCCAAGACGTAAGTTTGGATTAATCTAGGAAGCGGACGAGGTATGTAAAGCCTAACTTTTCTTTCTTTTGGCATGTCTTAGTTGTAATTAGGCCATGATACGAGTCTCGGGGTAACTCCATTCTTAAGATCCGAGCACGTATACGATTCTTATTCACTTCTTGATGTTAACGTTCTTAATATGGTCAAATTATGGCTTTTAAGTCTTTTGTACAGTTAGATTTCAAATGTTGCATAAAGAATGTTGTTTTACAAAGGATTCCAAAACTACGAACGACCGTAACTTTCATAGACGAGCTCGGATCGCTTCGAAACGTTCGTAGGAGATTCTATAATAAATAAGGTCTCCAACTTTCATCGATGGACTTGGATTGATTTGATACTCGTCCGTGGGCCCCCGAGACTTTCCCTTGTATGATACTAACGACTTTTGAAAGGATTTAGTGCAACTATCGTCTTAAACTTCGGACGTCGACTACCTACTTCTATCGAGTGTAAAGACGATTATGCCCCTAATTTCCGTAAGTTATTTCATATGGTTTGATACGTATCTATGAGTCCTAAAGTTCTATTTGATATGTTCTCGAACGACACTCGGAAGAACCTTGATTTGACTATTGCCTTGGTTTATAAATGACGGTTCATTTGATTATTCTATCGAGTCTTTGAAAAATATTTTTAAATTGCATATGGTTACTCACGACTCTGCTCGTGCATTTTGTATTTACATCCTTCACCGAGTCCCCGGCCGATTATGTTTCGTGCGCACTATGATATATTCCGGAGTATGATGTGTCCGGTTCACCGAGCCCCTCATTAGAAGGCCGGGTACCGAGTATATTTGGCGTATGATGTGTTACGGCGTTACGGTGTGTTATGTGATATGTCGGGTTTCGGAGATATGAAATCTTCTGGAGTATGATGTGTTATGGCGCCACTGACAGGCGGGCGACCATAGTTCTAAGAGCCCCATGCATGATTTGTGTTTTTATGAGTAAGCATTTTGATATTTTTGGATATTGCATTTACTTTCTGTACTTATGGCTTTAACTATGATCTTGTTTACTATATTTCATGCTTTGCTTACTCAGTACATATTCCGTACTGACCCCCTTTCTTCGGGGACTGCGTTTCATGCCGCGTAGGTACAGGTACTTACTTGGATAATCCACCGAACTTAGGATTCCGTTCGATTTGTTTTGGAGCGCTCTTGTTCGGGAGCCTATGTTTTGGTCCAGATTCTGTTATTGCATATATGTATATGTTCATTCACGGGTACGGCGGGGCCCTGTCCCGCCATGTGATTCTGTTATTATTCTTAGAGGTCTGTAGACATATATGTGTGGGTTGTGGGTACTCACTGTTCAGTTGTGTCTGTGTGATTTGTGATTTGGACGTCCCCTACACTATGATAGTCTTACCGGCTTATATGTGACATTTTCCGCTGGAAGCTATGACAGCGATATGTATATGTGTATTTGTGACGGTTTGGGGCGACGTTTCACTTTTGTATGTATATGTTATTGGTATAATGTATAAGTTATTCGTACGCTATTTCTGATTAATGGGTGTGTACGGGTGCCCAGTTCGGGCACTAGTCGCGACCTACGGGGTTGGGTCGTGACAGGTAGCCTTGGTCAGAGGCCAAGGTAGCTCGACGGTGGTGATTCTATAGGCGAACGTTCTGCTCGACGGTCCGTCCTTCTACCCATCGAGTTGCACACACCCGCAACCTCAAATCATTTCGATTCGTTTAAGCTCTAACCCTTTCGTAACTTAATAATAATTAGCTCATACCCTAGTACACATGAAATAACATACTCAACACCTCGAAAGCTTGAGGATAAATCTTAGTACTTGAGAGCAATGCGACTCATATATATAGAGATCAGAAAACTGCCTTCGAAACGACTTGTCTCTCTTGACCTTCCTTAAACATTTGGGTCCTCTTTTAATTTCTCCTCACAGGGAATATGTTAATTCTTTCTATTACTTTTATATCCGCTTCCTCACTTACGTATAGCGCCATCTTACTATTTCTCCTTTTTCACATATGGTCACTGCTAATTCCTTTTTCAATCACCCATTACTAAACTTCTTTGATCTATAATGACATCTTACCCTTGCAGCACACATATACTCAAATAGCTTAAATTTTGAGAAATTTTGGCAGAGTTTCCTCTGTAATTCTTACTATCCCAAACCTGCACACAGCCCATAAAATACATCCAATGTCTCACAGGGCTACCCATAAAACCCATAAAAATACATATGATACACAACTCAGCCACACAGGGCTATTGGTATGAAAGAGGATATAAGACAATAAAGCTCGCTTCATATGCCATATTTGGGCATCCTTCTTGCAAAATATCAAATTTATTTTCTAAACCCTTCGTTAATCAATCCTCTTAAACAAAAGTTCATATACTCATAAGACGTTTTTTCTACATACGCTCCTTTACTCCTTTCTATAATTAATCAATCAAATTTGCATTTCATTATCACTATTAACTCAATGTTATAGGGAACTCTTACCCTGATCCTATTCTGGAACTTTGATCTAGCACAAATCAATCGAACGGTGGATAAGGAGGTTCTCCCTCCTGTTGCCCATCCATAGGTTGCTCAGCAACACTTGAATTCTATAAACGTACCATTTATACTAATCCTGTCAGCTTGACCATCATTATCATTAGATCCCTGTTCTGCGGATACCATTAAACCTTAGCTACTTGGTTTTCCCGTCTATAACCTCTCCGGCCTCACAGAAGGCCCTGCCTCATTAAATAACCTATCATAACATGAGACCTGAAGATTTACTCCCATTATCTGCTGATTCTTCCTGAATTCCTGACGGAACAGTCTCTATAGAAGATATATCCTTAGATGGGCTGGTCTCATAAGAATATCTTATCTCTGGAGCCCTTGAACCACTCATCTTTTTTCCTGTAGAAATCATCTCCCAGCCGCAAAACAATCAGAGTTAGAGTTAGGAAATTCATATCCTATGACTTGGCTCTACAACACGATCTAGAATGAGAAAGAAAGGAAACCGCCCTAAATGCCCTGCAACCCCCTGTTTATAAGTGTGACGCGCTTGACATCCATAAACAAGACTTTAATGGACACGGCTTGTAGACACAACCACAGGGTGATTGCTGCGATACCTTTACGTAGCGGCCCAGGCGAAGGGCCATGACGGGCACTTAACCGTACTAGTCAAGTATCACCTGACATACATCTAACATGAATATGAACATAGGTGGGCCGATAGGGCCATCATGTGACTCACAATAACATATAGGGAACATGCATATATCAACTGCTCTGAAAGACTCATTTGTATGAAAATACTGAAGATGCTATATGAGTTGGTAAGGCTATCCTAACCAATTGTGATGACAAATGAAATTTCAAGTATGGACACCATATGACTGGACATAACTGTCTACAAGCCTCTACTGGAAACATAGCATAACGTGGCCGGGACAAGGCATCGCGACCCACTAGAGGTTATGCGGGCACCGGGAGCTTTTCAATACACCGAGTGCCTCTAAACATACATCTTATAATCATTTCTGGGTGGACCATAAAGATAGCTCATGGATATCATAATCTGTAAGGACATATATCACAACATAACGACACACCTCTATATAATCTTCAATAATTATGCCTATCGTCACCAGCCGACAACGCTACTAAAATGTTATACAACGATATGAACCGGTAGGGTTATGAAATGTCTAACTATAGACACACATGTCTACGAGCCTCTACATAGAATACAAGTGATTATGAAGACCAATACTAATGGTAACGGCTACGAAGTAAGTGGAGTGCTTCGAGAATCACTGGGCGATAAAGCACTGCGGATGCGATCTATCTCCTTCCTACTACGGCATAAGTGCAATGTCCATAACAATAGGACGTCAGTACGAATAATGTACTAAGTATGTAAGGCATGGATAACAACGTAACAAGAAATATGGAACATAATATGGGATAAGGATAACCTGTACATCTGATTGCCTCATAAGGCGGATACCATGCATGCGAACTTTAACTTTTTTAAACCAACATTATATATATATATATATATATATATATATATAAGTAAACTGCCCAACTATATAGGTACGTTGTTATGCTGCCTGGCCATATAGGCAAGGTGCTATCATAATTAGCCCGCGTCTAGGTCTCCTGCGTGTAATTATCTCACGCCACCCACTAGTGGTGTCTGCCCGGCCATGTAGGCACGGTGTTATCTTGCCCCGGCCATGTAGGCACGATGTTATATATATAGTATCTTGCTACTTATTATGGCGCGATATATATATATATAGTAACTTGCGGTTCAATTTAAGGCGCGGTAATATATATATATATATATATATATATATATATATATATATATATATATATAGTATCTTGTCTTACCATTAAGTGCAGTGTGAAAGATACATATATATAAAGCATGCATGAGAGCCCAATTAAAAGCCCAACTCTATCGGAGTGACGTAAGGTCGGTAGCCTCCAATTATATTATGGAACAACCATCTTCGCTATATCTCACCTTGAACGGACAACTATCATAATATATGATCAACAACAATGAATAAAATCAAGGAAATCATGAAATAAGCTCAATAATCTCATAATAGCATCAAATCCATAAGCTTTGGAATCTCCAAAAATTGAATCATCATCATCATTATCATCATGGGAAACATCTATCTTAGCATCATAAGAACTTTGAGAATCATAGAATTGTAGCTTTTTGGGAATAAGGATATTATGGAAGTCATGTATGGGTTCATAAGAAGAGAATCATGCCATTAGAAAGAAAGGATTTAGCCTTAACATACCTTTTTGGTCTCTTACTCCTCAGCGCTTATCCATCCAAGGTCGTAAATCTACATCCAAGAGAATTCATGCTCTTTGTAAGGCTTATCGTCATATGCTTATCTTAAGTCTTCAAAATACCCCTTTGGAATCTGCCAAAATTCGGGTAGCATCTCCCCTATTTATATCCCTAGCCCGAAATCACAATACCAACAACCAACACAACAACAACAACACTCATAGGAATCAATGAAATTATTTCAAATTGTTCAAGTGGGCTGGAGACGATCTGCGCTAGATCTAGTGTGAAATAAGTGAATTTATCCAGTTGAGGCATTCTTGATTGATTGAGACAAAATGATTCCCTCGCCACGGCTTAACTCCGTCAAGCTCCGTACGAGTAGTGAAGAAGTATAGAGCACTGATTTGGTTGTTGACCAACGGAAAGCACAGAGAGAAAATGCGATTTTCAATCTCAAAAAATCAAGAGATTTTTTTTCCCCAACGACAAAGGAACTTACGGGCGGGACTAACACCAACAGCATCCTCATCATCATCAATACTAAAATATTCCATAAAACATCCCACACGATGTTTATCAACATACATTAGCAATATACACTTTCTTTCGTCCCAATCAAGGAGCATAATATCATCAACACACCAAAAACATTAGATACCATCTATATACATGAAAATTAGCCCAACCACACGGCTACAACATGTTCAAAACAGTCCATAAACTCAACAACTACAACACAACACTTTATGACCTTTCCTCCATAACTATTTTCACTTTTAAGACTTGCTAAACCTTCAAGTCAACTCAACATAAGAGATAGGACGAAGAACATACTTTATAATTGAAGAAATTTAGCCACACCAACTTTCTTCAAGACCAAACCCACCACAACATCAAGTATAAAAAGGAACAATCACTTTTCATGAACTAGTTTGGTGTAATCTTGTTCAATTCTTGATTTAAGGAGTTATAAGTGTTTAAGAGAAGTGTATGGATGGGTCTAGAACTCCCAAGATGTGTAAATGATGAAAAAAGCGGAGTAATAGGGGTATTTATGGAGGGATTGGTTCCACCAACTTTCCTCTGGGGCCGCATGGGGAGCCATTTGGCAGCTTGGAGGCTTATCTTGAAATGCCCATAACTTCCTACTCCGATGTCATTTGACAAACGGTTTGTTGCGTTGAAAACTAGACTTAATGAACTTGATTTGAGCTCTTGTTCTTAACTCCTAATATACTAGGAGATACACCATAAAAAGTTGACAAAAATTTGTCAAAATTAACTAACTTTTTCCAAATTTTCAACAAACTTATTTTCTTCGATTTGCTTTGTCCCGGAATCTTTTAAGACTCTCCATACATGATATTTATCATTAATTATACTTGATAATGGTCATGTCCTTTGGCTCCAAGGTTGTCCTTTCTAGTTACGGCTTACGAGATCGTAATTCATCCTTTACTTCATTGTTACGTACTTCCCATGGCTTGTACCTTCCAAAACTTCATGGGACATCTCCGATACTCCATTAATACGGTGAAGTACGTGGCGTGATCATGCTCTGAAAGTGCGAGTGCTCGGCTTTCCCGCGAAGCATTCGTCCTCGAAATGTTGTAGCTTACGAGTTTACGATGCGCATCATTAATTTCTTGAAATGGTTATCCTCATTTTAGTTCACGATCCTACATGCTCTTTGTCACGGCGACTAGGGCCGTAAGGTACCGGGGCTAACACGAGGCACCGCTCGTTATTCTTATCCTGTCTTCGTTCACATTTCTCGTCATTAATCATAAGCGACTTTCGTTAGAACATATTTACTTTATGAACATCGGCCATGCACAGGCTATCAAAATAGTAATGTACATACGTGCGTATACATATATGAGAGACTTGTGAGACCATACTACCCGCGCATACGTATCTACGAGCCTGCACTAGAGTACTAGACATATGGACGGGATAGGACCCCGTCGTGCCCAAAACATATGTACACAAAAATGCGCATCTCAAAATAGCACCTCACAGGAATTAAGGGAGGGGCTCACTTGTCCCGATCTCGCGTGGCTACGTGGATGCGTACCGTCTCCCTTGTCTACACACGTAGGCATGAACACGAGCGTCGAAGAAAAGGGACGTCGGAGACGAAATATGTGCGAGTATGTAAACGTGAACAATAATAATACGTGTTAGGAACATGAAGATAGCATAAGATAGAAGAGCTGTCCATTTCTCGCAATACCTTTTTAACGTTCGCCGTACGGCTCTTTTTACCCGCTGTGTAATGATGCACGCTTACATCCGCGTACTTACATATGAAATTATTTACGATGCGATGCAATCACGTGCCAACCATCTGAGCTCGGTATCATCCTTAACATCGTTATACGTCACATGTATGTCATGATCTTAGCACGACTAATAAATGCATCTCGCATTCGTAATAGCAGCCATATACTTATCATAGTGCCGTATACGTTTATACACATTTGAACATTGGTATTCGGCCACGTGGGGCTCGATGATATCCGTATTCGGCTACGTAGCAGCTCGACGATGTCAAGTATTCGGCCACGTAGTGGTTCGACGGTGTCCGTATTCGGCCACGTAGCTGGCTCGACGATATCACGCATATATGTCTTCCGTACTCCGTCCATGACGAGGCTCGGTGTCTCTTATCATCACATACATCTCATAAGCCTACCATGACTTTCCATAAAACATGTATTTAAATCAAGGACAATCCATTAAAAATAATATCATTCCGATGACGTGAACTTCATAACATATACCGTAGTACGCTTACATTATTATTCATCACATACGCATATACATCATCGTACCACACATTTATCATCAGATCGTAAATTCATCATAGACTCGTCATTATTAATCATTTCATAATCATGGCACCATCATAATTGCTCATCATAATTCATCATAATGCATGCATGGGACTCATGGACGATTATACTTTATCGGGGTGACGTAAGGTCGTGAACCCCGATCGTATTTACATTATGGAGCATTCATGAACATTCCACCTCGCATGAAGGAATTAGCACATAAGGTGAGCGTATACAATAATCGACATCAATGAACTATGGATAGCTTATTAGCTTTGTAGAACATCATATCATAGACTCTATAAGATCTCTTAGACTTAAGCTTATCGATTATCATAATCATATCATATCTCTTATCTCGTGATAGCTATTCATGAACAAGGACTCTTAACTTTCTTGAAGATAGGAAATTCATAGGGGGAAGGAGAATCTATACATAGGATTCATGCCTTAGGAAGAAAGGTTGAGCTTTACATACCTTTGTCGTTCAACTACTTATTGTTTTGCTCGTTCTCCTTTAATGCTCACGTCTTTACCTTCAAAAGGATTCGTATCGACATTAGCTAAACATTTAATAACGTGCTTCTTAAGGCTAAAAATTGGGCAGCATTTCCTTTGTTTATACTATTTTCCGCAATATTCCATATCAACTCCCAACATTCATAACAACAATCACAATATTACTATCAACAATCGTCATTCATTTACATTATTCGCATTCACAATTTCATTCTAATTCTCCATAATCATGACCAAGGTCCATTATCGTGTTCTTTCACACATAATTGCTTATTCCGTATGTTCTAAATGTCATTTATAACAAATTTATAATCTCAACATACCTTTTATGATTCATTCCAATTACTACTTTCAATATTGACACTATTCACCCATTTATGACCCATTTTCTATACTCTTCTATAATCCATGTGTTTCAACTTACTAATACTTCAAATAGCATAGAAAGGTCATGAAACTCACCTTAGATGATGGAGGAACAAGCCTTGGATGATGATACACCTTTTTCACCAAACCCTATTTTCACCTTTCTTGAGATTTCTTGAGTTGGATGACTTTAATGAGGTTTCATACACTTGATTCACTTCAAATCTTGTTATTGATCTTTTGATTCTCTTGGTTTTCTTGTGGATGAAAAATATGGAAGGTTCTATAGGTCTTGAGAGGTTGAAGACGTGTATGGAAATGAAATAAATGAAGTGGACATCACATTTAAAGACTTGAAACATTTCGATTACGTCGGGCCTTCCACGGACTGCCCACGGTCCGTGGATCATGGTGTTGGTCGTGAAACTGGTCGTGGTTCATGAACAGCTAGTCATCTTCTGTTGGCAGCAGTTCCACGGACACATCCATGGTCCATGGAACACAATTCGCCCCGCGGAACAAGGCCGTGAAATCCTGTTGCCTCACCAAGTTCGATCCCGTCGTCTCGTTTGATCTCCAATCCTTATGGAACCTTCTTAGCACTTGTTTATCACTTCATTAACAACCTAAGGGGTATTATAACTCTTCCCCAACACATCACTAAGTTGTCATCAACTTGCTACTCAAATCCTTTCCGACACACTTATCGCATACATGGCCTTCTCTTGGCAACTTTCTCGTCTAACATCGAACGTCTTTCAAATCATATGTAGAATCATCAAATGCTATTTCTTACTTGTCCAAACATCATATACTTCGTGCTCTTCATTAGCTTATTCACCGTACGCAACGGAAAATTTTTCGAGGTGTAACATTCTTTCCCCCTTTGGAACATTCGTCCTCGAATGTTAAGCATTCGGAATTCTAGAAAATTTTGCCGGAGTTTCCCTATATGGCACTACCATCCTGTCATAACAACCCATAATATCATTGCCACAGGGCCACATCACAATAGCAATATAAATTGGCCACACACGACCCAAGTGCATAAAAGGAAAACATACATACCTTATGATCTTGACGTCTCGTCTTGGCCCTCCTTCGGGGCTGAAATAAGTGCGGGTAATCTCATAGGGTCCAGTATATCGAGGACTCAATTTCCCCTTTCTTGCCATATCTTATCACACCTTTCGTCTGAATTTCTACATCTCGTCGATCTTTTTTTTTTCTTGCTCAATAATGATATTAAGTCTCACATGGTTTGCAAATCTATCTCACTTGGTTTCATTGGCAAGGTATAAATATTAGCAAGTCACACAATCGTTCTTGGGTAATTTGTGCGCATACACACTTATACATATACATGTATCCATATCCGTATACGTATTTGTACTCGCACGTATTTCCATCTATACTCGCATTCCTTTACATATTCATTTTCATGCGTTTCCATATCCGTAACATATTTGCACTCGATTCGTATCAATACATATCGTATACCCAATACTTACATATTCGATGATACATAGTATTTACACATACGGTTAATTCCGTATTTTCACCTCGCCAAGTCTTTCGAGACTCGGCGGTTATCCGTATATATATATATATATATATATATATATATATATATATATATATATATATATATATATATATATATATATATATACTACCCGGCCATACAAGCTCGGTGTTCCATAATAGCCATACATAGGCACATATACATATAAGATCATAGGCATCTTTTAACATCATTACTATCGTCGTTCATTACATCTATCTATCACATCTTAGGGTCTATCGTTAAATTTCTATACTTGTGTTCCTTTTACTCGCTTCCCCCCTTAAGGGTTTTGCCTATACCATTTTTAAATCTGTTGTCTCGCCTTTAAATCTTTAATTCTTATATCTCTTACTATACTACATCTTATTCATGCCGTTTCCCATGATTTATAGCTACGATAATTCATGTGTGAGGGCTTAACATACTCGTGTCTTACCTCTCTTCTTTATCTTATACATGTGTAGCTCCTTATAGTCATAAGCTCATCATCATCACTATCTTAGAAGTTCTACTCTCCATACCTTACTTCCTTAAACTTAAGAACCATAACACCACATATCATTCTTTTACCTATTACCGTAACATAGCATAAAACCTCTCAATTCATACTTGTTTATTAATACAAATATTTATTCCTCCTTTAACACATAATCAAAGGTGCGGATATACTGTGACGGCATCGGGAGTATTAGAGATTACGTCGCTGCCTAATGCATACGTATGATGCGAGGACCACTCGAATTAAGCGCTCCCTTGCCCGACCGATCTAAGTGTACGGGAATCTTGTCCGATGGCGTGTGTGTGACGAAGAGCCGTGCACGGATCCTGTGGGGTTGAACCGCACGCCTAACGCTCGAAATGGGCACTCTGCATGTATGAACCGACCGGCCGCAAACATAGCAAACGTCCAAACCCAATCGGCACGGTGTCCCCAATGTATCTTACCGCCTTGGTACATTGGGGTATAGATGATCTTATCTGGCTTTGAATCACTCCTATACCGGCAGAGCACGATTTCTGCCAAACTCGATCCGATCGAATGAATAGAGCGATCGGACCTGCGGCACCAACGACTCGTGGAGGCACACCAGTCGCCCGAATCGGCCGGAAGTGTCTAGAATATAAGCGGCCGATCCTCCTCTATAGTCGCTATCGGCGCCCATGGATCCGGCCTTAACATTTTTGCCCCCTTATCAATATCACGTTCGCCTCTTTGTGGATGTTGTTGCTCTAAAGTGCAGGCGTGGGCTTGGATGCGGGAAATATCCATCCGTCTTTAGTAAGGCTCGTTAAACATTCTTGAATTAAATGTGGCCCTAAACCCTCCCAAACGTGCACCCTATCCCTCGTGTCGGCCACCATGGTTGGAGCGAAAATGTCTGACGATGATGTCACGACCCGGCCCGTGGGCGGGGCTGTGTCTGGCTGACACCCGCGCGTCACCTACCTCGGACTAGGCGTACCAACCGGCGAATTTATTTAAACATACATAAATTCACACGGAGTAACATACTTCGCATGAAAGATATACATACATAAACATACGTAGACCCGTACATCAGCCGAGGCTATCGTAACAGACGGAGTCGCGACCTCGAACATACGTACCGACCGGTGACAACTCCACAACCCACAAATATGTCTACGGGCCTCTAACGAACGCGGAATCGAGAAGACGGGACGGGCCCCCGCCGTACCCAAATGATCATATATACGGAACAAACGAACGGTAGAAGATATATACCAAAAGTATCGGCCTGGGATCAGAAAAGGGAGCTCTTGACAATGAGGCAGATAACCTAATCGGCGGCGTACCGTGCGGCGCGTACGCGCGTGGGCATGTAACACGGCCACGAGAAACGAGGGGGTCGAAGAACGGGTGTCTGCGAGTATGTAAAGCGGAAATGTAACATACATAATCATAATCATAATCGAATACGTAAAACCCGGACGGGGGAATCCCATCCATAAGTGAGTCGAGACTTACAGAGCGTACGGGCGAGAATCATAATATGTCGCATCTCGATAAAATGCGGCGGCGGAGGCACAATACGTATTAGAGATACGGGGTGTGACGAGACGAGACTCTCCCCGACGATGCAACTGCATCTTAAATGACGGAAGCATAGTAATCGTAGTCCGAATCGTATTTCCGGTAAGTATGACCGACGCAGTCATGATCCAAACCGACATACGAGAGCGCAACGAACGGAAACTATGCATGCGAGTCATAAGCATATACGGACGTACATATCAAATATCGTATCCCAATCGATACGCAGTATCCCGCCCTTTAATAAGGGACGCGGTAACGAAACCGACCAAGCATTTTACGACGCGGTGGACGAACGCATCAAAATCAAATGCCATCACGGCCGCCATCTCCGTAACATCACGTAATCGGATCATAATCGAGATCATAATCAAATACGTACGAGATCCCGCCCGCACATCAGGGGACGCGGTGAGCAATGCAAGAAATGCACGAATCACGAACCCGGCCCGGCGCGCAAGGAAGCATCGAGGCATCCACGAACGGAGACTCAATGAGAAACCATGCATACGGACCAATACTCGTACTCAATGAAACCGAAATGGTCCGTACGATAGGTCGAATCGAGTCGATTATATCGAGACGAGTGTTCGTAATCGTTCCGGATGTCGCATCAACGTCAAATTCGTAAAGATAGGCATAATACTTATTAGTTAGCGGACGGAAACATAATTAAGGGTTACCGATGAAAACGAACGAGAATAAATCATTTTGAGCCATACGGAAGTATCGGGGTTTTGTGGGCCCACCTCGGACCAACCATAGTAAAGTACGTAAATCATGGATAATAGACCTTGTGAGTCGCCACGATCATCTTAGGGTATTCCGACTCCATTTATGGAAATTACATACATCTAGTGTGTTTTATCGACAAAAGGTGAAGAAACGTTTCAATCTTTTTGAATGGTTTACGAGCCATTTTCAATCTCGAGTGTGAGAAGCAGAAGTGCGATTGAGGCTCGCTTTCAAGCCCATTACACTCGAACATGCCAAAGAATGAAGAGCAAGACTTTACATACCTTGGCTGTGCCTTACGCTCGTCCAATTTCAATTCCCGTTTCGTCAGAAATCTGCAAATGGTCATCTTTACTAGTTACTATTCATGAGAGCTAACATTTCAGCTTTGGTTAAATACTTGTCTACCGAAATTTCGGCAGCACCTCCACTATAATTATAATACCCCCGAGATTCAACTCCGGCTCAAACAACCAACAACAACCAAACAACATCCGTAACAACAACAACAACAATCGATCTAAACACATTCTAACATGAATAGTACTACTTTCTTCATAATATCATAACTTCCATTCTAACTTCAACAATGCGACCCAAAGCTACCAAACTACATTATTTTCCTTCCAAACTCATTAACGATAACCATAATTCGCATTTAAACCTTACTTCCATGCGTATACAAAAATCACATAAAAATTCACCAAATTCCCCAAACAACATACAACCATTTTCAATGTCGTCTCAATTCATTAAACCTTTATTTATGTCATAAGAATCATAACGACACAACTAACATATTAAACAAAGCAATTCATCACCATCTTACACTTTTCCATAGCCACGGCCATACACTAATTTTGCCAACTCTCACTTAATTCATTTAGCTTCCACTTTCCAATACAATTTCTACTATAACTACAACAAGATTCCAACATAAATTCAAGTCATCATAGTCATGCAATATATGCATACTCACGCCAACATGCATACCACCCCAACACACAAAATTTCCATGATTTTCATTCATTTTTCCACTTACTACATCATACATACACCTCCCATAACATAACAAAGCATAAAATTCTTACCTTTCCTTGAAGTTCTTCACTTGCCACTAGAATTGTCCTCTTGCCAAAATAATTATACTAAATTGTAGAGAACCTTGCACTTAGTAATAATCCCACAAGAAATGAATTTTTGAACCAAGGATTTAGCTCCAAGAATTTTTTCTTTCTTTTCTTTTCTTTTTCTCCTTGGCCGTTTTCTCTCTTGTTCTTTCTCCTCTCAATTTTTCTTGATTTCTTTTGATTTCTCTTGAAAATTCTAGAGATGATCATGAATATATATCTCATGTATAATTTGTCACATGATAGGCACATGGAAATTTTTATTAATTGGGTGGGCTTGGCCTATAGTTGGCCGGCCCCCTCTTGTTTTTAGGCCTTAATTTCATATATTTTTTTTGAGCCTAATTCTTCACAAATCATATTTTATAATTCCGAAACAAATTTCCAAAATTCCAATTTTGCCCTTAGGCCTTCTCCGGCGTTTCCACATTCAAGTTTTCATATCCGCCACACCCCTACTAAGAAAAATTCAAACATGGCCTTCTTTCTCATAAATCACAATTATTTCGAATTTTTCGATTATGCAAAAAGGCGGGATATAACAAATGAATTAACTGAAGGCTATACTCCCGGGCACTCATATTGCCTTGCTTCAAATTTAAGAACCTATCCGCTCTAGCTCGGCGGATCTCGGGTGGCAAATAGTGGCGGATGAAGGCAGATACAAATTCTTGCCAAACCGGAGGGGGCACATTCTCTTTCCTTAATGATATCCAATTGTTATACAATAGGACCGCCACATCCCGGAGTCTATAAGATGCCAACTCCACCAATTCGGTTTTAGTGGCATGAAAGATCCTCAATGTTCTCAACATTTCATCAATAAAACTTTGAGGGTCTTCATCCGGCTTTGACCCGAAAAACTCCGGAGGATTCAAACTCATGAAATCACGGGCTCTAGTACTAACGGCCCTGTCATTCAAACCCAAGCCTTGTCGCTGTGCCTGGGCAGCAACTAACTGTGTCAATAACTTAATGGCTTTGGTCACTTGTTGACCCAAAGTAGATGGTGGAGGAACTGGAGGCATAGGAGCTGGAGCTGAAGCCCCTTCTTGCTCTTTCGTAATAGGCGGAGTAGTGGAGGCATTATATAAAGCCTCATGGTGTGATTCACCCTCATCTATATTCATAGGCGGCTCTCTTTCGGCCTGCCCTTTCATTGTAGTCTTGCCCTTCTGGGCAGCTTTAGCTTTTCCCCTTGGCGGCATTTCTGAAATCATAACACACTTATTAGGGAGGATTAAATCTTATACTCGGCTCTATCGCACGATCTCATAAGAAGAAAGATGATCATTTTTTCTAAATGCCCTGTAGCCTCTTGTTTATTAGCGTGGCGCGCAACACACCATTAACAAGACTCTACTAGACACGGCTCGTAGACACTTCCTAGAATTGAATTGCTCTGATACCACTTTTGTCATGACCCGACTAGGGCCATGACCGGTACCCGGGGCTAACCACTAAGCACCACTCATTCTATTACTTATCCTGTCTTCATTTACATTTCTCATCATTCATAATCATAGAAAACGACTTTCGTTTAGAACATATTTACTTTATAGACATCAGCCCTTTAGGCTATCAAAATAGTAATGTACATACGTGCGTATACATATGAGAGACTTGTGAGACCATACTACCCACACATACGTATCTACGAGCCTCTACTAGAGTACTAGACATATGGACGGGATAGGACCCCGTCGTGCCCAAAACATATGTACACAAAAATGCTGTCTCAAAATAGCACCTCTGGAATTAAAGGAGGGCTCCTGTCGATCTGCTGATAGCTACTATGGATCTGCACCGTCTCCCTGTCTACCTGTGGGCATGAACACAACGTCCAAAGAAAAGGGACGTCAGTACGAAATATGTACTGAGTATGTAAAGCATGAACAATAATAATACGTGTTAGGAACATAAGAGATAGCATAAGATAGAGGAACTGTCCATTTCTCACAATACCTTTTTAGCATTCGCCATACGTACTTACCCCTTTATTCCTCTAATGATACACTTGTTACATCCACATACTTACATATGAAATAATTTACAATGCAGTACAATCACGTACCCGACCATCTAGGTTCGATATCATCCTTAACATCATTATACGTCACATAAGCATGTCTTGATCTTAGCACAACTAATCATCATCTCGCATTCATCATAACGCATACATATACTTATCATAGTGCCGTATCTGGTTATACACATTTGAACATTATCCGTATTCGGCCACGTGGGGCTCGACGATATCCGTATTCGGCCACGTAGTGGCTCGACAGTATCCGTATTCGGCCACGAAGTGGCTCGACAGTATCACCTATATGTCATCCGTACCCGGCCATGACGAGGCTCGGTGTATCTCTTATCATCACATACATCTCATAAGCTTATCATAGCTTTCCATAAAACATGTATTTAAATCAAGGACAATCTATTAAAAATAATATCATTCCATGACGTGAACTTCATAACATATACCGTACACTTACCATTATTATTCATCACATATGCATAAACATCATCGTATCACACATACATCATCGTATCAATCTTGCATCATCATAGACTCGTCATTATTAATCATTTCATAAGCATATCATGGTACTATCATAATTGCTCATCATAATTCATCATAATGCATGCATGGGACTCATGGACGATTATACTTTATCGGGGTGACGTAAGGTCGTGAACCCCCAATTACATTATGGAGCATTCATGAACATTCCACCTCACCTTGAAGGAATTAGCACGTAAGGTGAGCGTATACAATAATCGACATCAATGAACTATGGATAGCTTCATTAGCTTTGTAGGAACATCATATCATAACTCTAGAGTCTTTAGACTTTAGCTTATCGTTCTCATTATCGTGTTCGTATCGTATCTCTTATCTCATATAGCTATTCATGAACGAGGACTCTTAACTTTCTTGAAGATAGGAAATTCATAGGGAAGGAGGAAATTCATACATAGGATTCATGCCTTAGGAAGAAAGGTTGAGCTTTACATACCTTTGTCGTTTAGCTACTCTATTGTTTGCTCGTTCTCCTTTAATGCTCACGTCTTTACCTTCAAGAGAGGTCGTATCGTCGTTAGCTAGGCAATTACAATAACGTGCTTCTTAAGGCTAAAGAAAATTGGACAGCGTTTCCTTTGTTTATACTACTTTCCACCATATTCCATATCAACTCCCAACATTCGTAACAACAATCACAATATTACTATCAACAATCATCGTTCATTTACATTATTCGCATTTCACAATTTCATTCCAATTCTCCATAATCATGACCAAAGTCCATTATCGCGTTCTTTCATATCCCATGCTTATTCCATGTTCTAAAGGTCCTTTATAACATATTCATAATCTCAACATACCCCTTTTTATGATTCAATCCAACTACTACTCAACATTGACACTATTCACCCATTTATGACCCATTTTCTATACTTTTCTATAATCCATGTGTTTCAACTTACTAATACTTCAAATAACATAGAAAGGTCACGAAACTCACCTTAGATAATGGAGGAACAAGCCTTGGATGATGATACACCTTTTTCACCAAAACCCTATTTTCACCTTTCTTGAGATTTCTTGAGTTGGATGACTTTAATGAGGTTTCATACACTTGATTCACTTCAAATCTTGTTATTGATCTTTTGATTCTCTTGGTTTTCTTGTGGATGAAAAATATGGAAGGTTCTAGAGGTCTTGAGAGGTTGAAGACGTGTATGGAAATGAAATAAATGAAGTGGACATCACATTTAAAGACTTGAAACATTTCAGTCGTCGGGCCTTCCACGGACTGCTTCACGGTCCGTGGATCATGGTGTTGGCCGTGAAACTGGTCGTGGTTCACGACCAGCCAGCCATCTTCTCTGCTGGCAGTTCCACAGACACATCCACGGTCCGTGGAACACAATGCTGGCCGTGAAACCTGGCTGTGAAACTCACTGCCTCACCAAGTTCGATCTCGTCATCTCATTTGATCTCCAATCCTTATGGAACCTTCTTAGAACTTGTTTAACACTTCATTAACAACCTAAGGGGTGTTATAACTCTTCCCTAACACATCACTAAGTTGTCATTGTTACACCTCAAAAATTTCCCATTAGTGTACAGTGAATAGATTCACGAAGGGCACGATGAACACGAGGTTTGGGCAAGTAAGAAATAGTATTTGATGACCCTAATTAATATTTCCAAAGACATTCGAGTTGAGGAAAGGAAGTTGTTAAGGGAAGCGAGTCATATGTTGGGTATCGAATAAGAATTACGAGTATTAAGTTAATGATGTCTTAATGACCCTTTGAGGAAGAGTTATAACGTCCCTTAGAATGGTATTGAAGTGAGGAACAAGTGTTAAGAAGGTTCCATAAGGATCGGAGATCAAACGAGTCGACGAAACAACTTTCGGAAAATTGGACAAACCTACGGCCAGACATACTGGCCGTATAAAATGTATGGACCGTATGTCCAACCGTAGATTCAGCCCAGTATGGCATACCCCACTGGACCAGATCTACGGCCAGAAATATGGCCCGTAGAAAACATACGGACCGTATGTTGGTCCGTATAATCTGGTCGGGCCTGAACTTGATTTTATATAAGGGACCCTTTTTCATTTCATTTCATTTCATCTTCCACCTCCACACTTCAAGAAACCTTTAGAGTGTTCCAAACACTTCATCCATGAGAAATCAATAGAAATCAAAGATCATCAACAAGAATTAGAGTGAATCAAGTGAACGAAACCCCATTAAAAGTCATACAAATCAAGAAAATCCAAGAGAGATGAAATAGGGTTTTTGTGCAAAGAGTGTATCATCAACCAAGTCTTACTCCTCCATCATCTAAGGTAAGTTTCATGACCTTTCTATGTTATTTGAAGTATTAGTAAGTTGAAACTCATGGATTGTAGAAGAGTATGGGAAATGGGTCATAAATGTGTGAATAGTGCCATTAGTGAGTAGTAGTTGAATTGAATCATGAAAATGGTTGTGTTGATGTTACAAATGCGTTATAAATGACGTTGAGAACATGAAATGAGTATTGTATGTGAAAGAATGCGATGATGGACTTTTGTCATAGTTATGGAGAATTATAGTGAAATCATGAATTGTGGGCAATGTAATTAGATGATGCCTATTGTTTATGATATTATGATTGTTGTTATGAATGTTGGGAGTTGATATGGAATATGGAGGAAAGTATTATAAACAAAGGAAATTCTTCCCAAATTTCTCTAGCTTTAGTAAGTACGTTTTCATGATTGTTTAGCTAATGACGATATGAATTCCCTTGAAGGTATAAACGAGCGCGTTCAAGGAGAATGAGCAAGCGATAGAATAGTTAAACGATAAAGGTATGTGAGGGTTAACCCTTCTTTCTAAGGCATGAATCCTATGCATGATTATTCTCCCTCTTTGTGAATTCCTACATTCCAAAAGCCTAAAGGACTATGCTCATGAATAGTCATACGAGACAAGAAATGTGATATGAATACGACGATGATAATGCCAAGCTTAAGTCTAGAGACCACGATATAATGTATCTACGAAACTAATGATGTTTACTATGATCCACCAATGTCTTCTTCATGTACACTCACCTTAACATAGTCCTTCCAAGGTGAGATATGACGACTATGGTTACTCCATAAAGTAATCGGGGGTTACGACCTTAAGTCACCCCGACATAGTTATGGTTGCCTTCAAGTCCTAAGTTATAAATTGATGATATACGTATAATGATGTTAACTTATGATAGAACCATGATATGAATATGAAATGAATGATAGTGATGACTTTATGATGATGTATAAGGTACGATGATAAATGCATACTATCTAGGATGATATACGATGTATGATGACAAATGCATGATATATGATGATGATGTGATTCCACCGCGCCTAATTGGCCGGGCATGTCACCGCTAAGGCGGGCTACATACTATTCCACTGTGCCTAAATGGCCGGGCATGTCACCGCTACGGCGGGCTGCTATATTTACACCGAGCCGAGAGGGCCGGGCATGACACCACTAGTGGGCGGCATATGATGGTTACCCGGACGCGGGTTACCGACATGATGATGTATAATTGATACGACGATGCATGTATGGTATGATGATGTATATGTGATATGATAAAGTATGCGTTATGATAATGTACATGATATGCTTATGTATGACGAATGTATATGACATATAATGATGCTTAAAAATGGGCGCAGGTTGTATCTCCGTCTCATGACTTACGATCTTCTTATTATGCTTATTTCATTCCTGCCTTACATACTCAGTACAATGTTCGTACTGACGTCCGTTTTCTTTGGACGCTGTGTTCATGCCCACAGGTAGGCAAGGAGACTGTGCCGATCTATAGGAGCTAGTAGGCGACGTGTGAGCACTCCATTGTCGGAGGTGCCATTGATTATTCTTTTGGTACAGATATGTATATATCCATGATTGGGCACGACGGGGTCCTATCCCATCCATATGTCTAGTATTCCAGTAGAGGCTCGTAGATACGCATGTGTGGGTAGTATGGTCCCATAGTTTGTATGTATATATATATATATATATATATATTATTTTATAGCCGAAGGGCTTACGTTTATATAAGTAAATATGTTGCAAATGATGATATTTTATATGATTATGAGCATATAGTATGAATGAGAGATAAGTAAGAATGAGCGGTGTTCGGTGGTTAGCCCCGGATACCCATCACGGCTCGTAGTTCGGGTCGTGACAGAAGTGGTATCAGAGCAGTTCAATCCTAGAAAGTGTCTACAAGCCGTGTCTAGTAGAGTCTTGTTTATGGTGTGTTGCGCGCCACGCTAATAAACAAGAGGCTGTGGGGCATTTAGGAAAAATGACCATCTTTCTTCTGATGAAATCGTGCGACAGAGCCGAGTATAAGATTTAATCCTCCCTAATGAGTATGTTGTGATTTCAGAAATGCCGCCAAAAGGAAAAGCTAAAGCCGCCCAGAAGGGCAAGACTACGACAAAAAGGCGGGCAGAAAGAGAGCCGCCTATGAATGTAGATGAGGATGAATCACATAATGAGGCTCCATCTAATGCCTCCACTACTCCGCCTATTACGGAAGAGCAAGAAGGGGCTTCTGTTCCAGCTCCTATGCCTCCAGTTCCTCCGCCGGCTACATCGGGTCAACAAGTGACCGAGGCTATTAATCTATTGACGCAGTTGGTTGCCGCTCAGGCACAAAGGCAAAAAAGTGATCGTTCAGCTAGTACTAGAGCCCGTGACTTCATGAGTTTAAATCCTCCGGAATTCTTTGGGTCAAAGCCGGATGAAGACCCGCAAGGCTTTATTGATGAAATGTTGAGAACGTTGCGGATTATTCATGCTTCTGAGACCGAATCAGTGGAGTTGGCATCATATAGACTCCGAGATGTGGCGGTCCTATGGTACAATAATTGGATAGCGTCGAGGCAAGAGAATGCGCCTCCTCCCGTGTGGCAAGAATTTGTTGATGCTTTCATTCGTCATTATTTGCCGCCCGAGGTCCGCCGAGCTAGAGCGGATAGATTTTTAAATTTGAAGCAAGGTAACATGAGCGCCCGGGAGTATAGCCTTCAATTTAATTCTTTGGCTAGATATGCTCCTACTATGGTGGCCGATATGGGAGATCGGGTGCACAGATTTGTGAGTGGCTTAGGGCCACATTTATTTAAAGATTGCTTAACGGCTTCATTGCAAGACGGGATGGACATTTCCCGCATTCAAGCCCATGCCCAAAATCTTGAGGGACAACAACCTCCGCAAAGGGGTGACCGCGATGTTGATAGAGGGCAAAGCAAAAGGGCCAGATCTATGGGCACAGGTAGTGATTATAGAGGGGGATCGAGGCAGACATATTCTAGGCACTCAGGCCAATCAGTGACGAGTGCACCTCCCCGGTTTACAGGCAAAAGATCCGATCGCTCTTTCCGTTCAGGACAGGGCCAGAGTTCGAGGGCCCCAGGTTCTCAGTTTGGGGGAGATTACAGTCAGGGGAGACCACCGGTTCCTCGATGCGGCCAGTGTAGAAAATTGCACTCAGGGCCATGCCGCCAGGGCACAGATGCATGTTATATTTGTGGGCAGACAAGACATTTGATGCGAGATTTTCCCGTCGAGATATGGTAGAGGTGGGGTTCCCACGGGATCGGCGGAGGGGATCCTCTTCGGACGTCCTACGGGCGGACTCCCCCCGACTCCGGAAACAGCCGAGGTAGAGGCCGAGGGGGAACATCTACTTTAGGCGCCACACCGCACCGTTTATATGCTTTAGCCAGACGACAGGATCTTGAGTCGTCACCAGATGTGGTTACAGGTACATTGACTGTGTTTTCTCATGACGTGTATGCATTGATAGATCCGGGTTCCACGTTATCATATATTACTCCCTATGTTGCTAATCGTATTGGGGTGAAACCCGAGCCAATTAAACCCTTTGAGGTGTCTACTCCGGTTGGTGATCCCGTGATAGCTAAACAAGTGTATAAAGATTGTATTATTGTGATATGTGATCGCCAAACCAAAGCTGATTTAGTTGAGCTAGAAATGTTAGACTTTGATGTTATAATGGGTATGGATTGGTTGGCCTCATGCTATGCTAATGTTGATTGCCGAATGAAATTAGTACGATTTCAATTTTCGGGAGAGCCCGTGCTTGAATGGAAAGGTAATACGGCAACCCCAAAGGGTAGGTTTATTTCCTACCTTAAGGCAAGAAAGATGATAGCTAAGGGCTATATTTATCATTTAGTCCGAGTTCGTGATACCGAGGCAACATCACCAACTTTCAATCATTCTCCGGTAGTGAATGAGTTTCCGGATGTATTTCCAGATGAACTTCCAGGCCTTCCTCCAGAAAGAGAGATTGACTTCGCCATTGATGTGTTGCCGGACACTAAGCCTATTTCTATTCCTCCTTATCGAATGGCTCCGGCAGAATTGAAAGAATTAAAGGCTCAGTTGAAAGATTTGCTCGAAAAGGGGTTCATTAGACCCAGTTCATCACCGTGGGGAGCACCAGTCTTATTTGTGAAAAAGAAAGATGGCTCCCTACGAATGTGTATTGATTATAGACAGCTGAATAAGGTGACGATAAAGAACAGGTATCCTCTTCCAAGAATCGATGATTTATTTGATCAGCTACAAGGTGCCAAGTGGTTTTCCAAAATAGATCTGAGGTCGGGTTATCATCAAGTGAGAGTCAGAGAAGAAGATATTCCCATGATAGCTTTCAGGACAAGATATGGCCATTATGAATTCCGAGTAATGTCGTTTGGGCTAACTAATGCTCCGGCAATGTTTATGAATTTAATGAATAATGTATTCGGCCTCTCTTAGATCTGTTTCGTGATAGTATTCATCGATGATATTTTAGTGTATTCTCGCACAGAATCAGAACATGCAGATCATCTACGTATTGTTCTTGGAATTCTCCGTACTCGGGAGTTGTATGCAAAATTTTCAAAGTGCGAGTTTTGGCTAAATTCGGTGACATTCTTGGGCCATGTGATTTCAGATGATGGCATTAGAGTTGATACTCAGAAGATAGAGGCGGTGAAGACTTGGCCAAGGCCTACGACGCCTACAGAAGTTCGTAGTTTTCTGGGTTTGGCAGGTTATTATAGAAGATTCGTAGAGGGCTTTTCATCTATTTCAGCCCCATTGACGAAGTTAACCCAGAAATCAAAGCAAAATTTCAGTGGAATGACGCTTGTGAGCGTAGCTTCCAAGAGTTGAAGGACAAGAATTAACCTCGGCTCCGGTTTAACACTCCGGAAGGGCCGGATGGCTATGTTGTGTATTGTGATGCTTCGGTGTTGGGTTAGGATGTGTATTGATGCAGCATGGAAAAGTCATTGCTTATGCTTCGAAGTTTGCGAAAACATGAAAAGAATTACCCAACTCATGATCTTGAATTGGCCGCAGTTATTCATGCCTTAAAAATGTGGAGACATTATTTGTATGGCGTGCATGTCGATATCTATATAGATCATAAAAGTCTCCAATATATTTTCAAACAGAAGGAGTTAAACCTAAGGCAGCGGCGGTGGTTAGAACTACTGAAAGATTATGATGTGAATATCTTATACCACCTCGGAAAGGCAAATATAGTAGCGGATGCGCTTAGTCGCCGATCTATGGGTAGCCTATGTGAAGTGCCTTTGGAGAAGAAAGAAATGATTCATGAACTCCATCAATTAGCTAAATCTTGGAGTACGTATAATTGATCGGGCGATGCGCAGAGTTAGTGTTAACGATCCCACGTTCTTCCTTGGATGTGGAAAATAAAAGAGCGCCAATACGAGGATCCCAAATTGAAGTATTATAAAGGTGTGAAGTTTCCAAAAGAAAAGTCACTATTTGAAGTCTCAGTAGATGGGGTTCTCAGGTACCAGAATAGGCTATGTGTTCCGGATGTGGCGGAACTACGCCGCCGAATTCTAGAAGAAGCTCATTACTCCCGGTATTCTATTCATCCAGGAACGACAAAGATGTATCATGATCTTAAATGATGTATTGGTGGGATGGCATGAAAAGAGACATAGCAGAATTTGTAGCCCAATGTCCAAATTGCCAACAAGTGAAGGTAGAACATCAAAAGCCAGGGGGATTATTGCAAGCAATAGAAATTCCTACATGGAAATGGGAAGTGATCAATATGGATTTTATTGTAGGACTACCCGTTCTCGAGGCAAGTATGATTCTATATGGGTGATCGTGGACAGACTCACAAAAGCAGCTCATTTTCTCCCAGTCAGAACTACATACTCAGCAGAAGATTATGCGAGGTTGTACATCAAGGAAATTGTGAGACTTCATGGTATTCCAATATCTATTATTACAGACAGAGGAGCACAATTTACAGCTAAGTTCTGGAAATCCTTTCAAGAAGGTCTAGGTACTCAAGTGAAGCTCAGCACGGCATTTCATCCGCAAACTGACGGACAAGCCGAGCGTACTATACAGACCTTGGAGGATATGCTAAGGGCATGTGTTCTAGATTTTGGTGGTAGTTGGGATGACCACTTACCCCTAATCGAGTTCGCATATAATAATAGCTACCATTCCAGTATCCAAATGGCTCCGTATGAAGCTTTATATGGAAGGAAATGTAGATCTCCAATTGGATGGTTTGATGTCGGAGAAGTACAATTAATAGGCCCCGAGTTGATTCAACAAGCGGTAGAAAAAGTCAAGGTGATCCGAGATCGATTATTGACAGCCCAAAGTCGCCAAAAATCTTACGCGGACAACCGCCGGCGAGATTTAGAATTTCAAGTCAATGATTGGGTGTTCTTGAAGGTATCACCGATGAAAGGGGTGATGAGATTCGGTAAGAAGGGGAAGTTGAGTCCTCGATACATTGGACCCTACAAAATCATCCGCAAAGTGGGTCAAGTAGCGTATGAATTAGATTTGCCTTCAGAGCTTGAATTAGTTCATCCAGTATTCCATGTCTCAATGCTCCGCAAATGTGTTGGAGATCCCACAAAGATTGTGCCAGTAGATGATGTTCAGATTACGAAAAGCTAGCCTATGAAGAAGTGCCTATCGCCATACTAGACAGGCAAGTACGAAGACTTCGGAACAAGGAAGTAGCTTCAGTTAAAGTCTTATGGCGAAATAACAATCGGGAAGAGATGACTTGGGAAGCGGAAGAGAAGATGAAATCCACATATCCACATTTATTTCAGCCCCCAGAAGAGATCTATGATGAAACATCGAGATGATAAGGTATGTATGCTTTACTTTTATATATATGGGGGTCGTGTGTGGCCAACTTGTATTGTTATTGTGTTGTGGCCCTGTGAGGCAATGATATTATGGGTTGCTGTGACAAGATGGTAACGCCATATTACAGGGGACACTCTGGCGAAATTTTTCTAGAATTCCTAGTGATTTAACATTCGAGGACGAATGTTCCAAAAGAGGGGAAGAATGTTACACCTCAAAAATTTCCCGTTAGTGTACAGTGAATAGATTCACGAAGGGTATGATGTAAACGAGGTTTGGAAAAGTAAGAAATAGTATTTGATGATCCTAATTAAGATTTCCAAAGACATTCGAGTTAAGGAAAGAAAGTTGTTAAGGGAAGCGAGTCATAGTTGAGGTATCGGATAAGAATTTCGAGTATTGAGTTAATGATGTCTTAATGACCCTTTGAGGAAGAGTTATAATGTCCCTTAGATTGGTATTGAAGTGATGAACAAGTGTTAAGAAGGTTCCATAAGGATCGGAGATCAAACGAGTCGACGAAACAACTCTCGAAAAACTGGACAAACCTACGGCCAGACATACTGGCCGTATAAAATGTATGGACCGTATGTCCAACCGTAGATTCAGCCCAGAATACTATACTCCACTGGACCAGATCTACGGCCAGACATACGGCCCGTAGAAAACATACGGACCGTATGTTGGTCCGTATATCTTGGTCGGGCCTGAACTTGATTTTATATAAGGGACTTCTTTTCCATTTCATCTTCCACCTCCACACTTCAAGAAAACTCTAGAACACTCCAAACATTTCATCCACAAGAAAACAATAGAAATCAAAGATCAACAACAAGAAATCAAGAGAATCAAGTGAAAGAAACTCCATCAAAGTCATTCAAATCAAGAAAACCCAAGAGAGATGAAGTAGGGTTTTTGTGCAAAAAGTGTATCATCAACCAAGGCTTATTCCTCCATCATCTAAGGTAAGTTTCATGACCTTTCATGTTATTTGAAGTATTAGTAAGTTGAAACTCATGGATTGTAGAAGAGTATGGGAAATGGGTCATAAATGTGTGAATAGTGCCATTATGAGTAGTAGTTGAATTGAATCATGAAAATGGTTGTGTTGATGTTACAAATGCGTTATAAATGACGTTGAGAACATGAAATGAGTATTGTATGTGAAAGAATGCGATGATGGACTTTTGTCATAATTATGGAGAATTGTAGTGAAATCATGAATTGTGGGCAATGTAATTAGATGATGCCTATTGTTTACGATATTGTGATTGTTGTTATGAATGTTGGGAGTTGATATGGAATATGGAGGAAAGTAGTATAAACAAAGGAAATGCTGCCCAAATTTCTCTAGCTTTAGTAAGTACGTTTTCATGATTGTTTAGCTAATGACGACACGAATTCCATTGAAGGTATAAACAAGTGCATTCAAGGAGAACGAGCAAGCGATAGAATAGTTAAACGATAAAGGTATGTAAGGCTCAACCTTTCCTTCTAAGGCATGAATCCTATGCATGATTATTCTCCCTCTTCGTGAATTCCTACATTCCAAAAGCCTAAAGGCCTATGTTCATGAATGGTCATACGAGACAAGAAATGTGATATGAATACGACGATGATAATGCCAAGCTTAAGTCTAGAGACCACGATATAATGTATCTACGAAGCTAATGATGTTTACTATGATCCACTAATGTCTTCTTTCATGTACACTCACCTTAACGTAGTCCTTCCAAGGTGAGATATGACGACTATGGTTACTCCATAAAGTAATCGGGGTTTACGACCTTACGTCACCCCGACATAGTTATGGTTGCTTCAAGTCCTAAGGTATAAATTGATGATATATGCATACTGATGTTAACTTATGATATGACTATGAAGTGAATGATAGTGATGAGTTATGATGATGTATGACGTACGATGATAAATGCATGATATATGATGATGATACGATTCCACCGCGCCTAGATGGCCGGGCATGTCTGCATACGATTCCACCGAGCCTAAATGGCCGGGCATGTCACCGCTAAGGTGGGCTGCTATGATTTCACCGAGCCTAGAGGGCCGGGCATGACACCACTAGTGGGCTGCATATGATGGTTACCCGGACGCGGGTTACCGACATGATGATGTATGATTGATACGACGATGCATGTATGGTATGATGATGTATATGTGATATGATAAAGTATGCGTTATGATAATGTACATGATATGCTTATGTATGATGAATGTATATGACATGTAATGATGCTTAAAAATGGGCGCAGGTTGTATCTCCATCTCATGACTTACGATCTTCTTATTATGCTTATTTCATTCCTGCCTTACATACTCAGTACAATGTTCGTACTGACGTCCGTTTTCTTTGGACACTGTGTTCATGCCCACAGGTAGGCAAGGAGACGGTGCCGATCTATAGGAGCTAGTAGCTGACTTGTGAGCACTCCATTGTCCGGAGGTGCCATTGATTATTCTTTTGGTACATATATGTATATATTCATGATTGGGCACGACGGGGTCCTGTCCCGTCCATATGTCTAGTATTCCAGTAGAGGCTCGTAGATACGCATGTGTGGGTAGTATGGTCCCATGGTCTTCATGTATATTATATATGTATGTATATATATATATATATATATATATATATTTTGATAGCCGAAGGGCTTACGTTTATATAAGAAAATGTGTTGCAAATGATGATAGTGTTATATGATTATGAGCATATAGCATAAATGATAACATCGAATGTCTTTCAAATCTTATTTAGAATCATCAAATGTTGTTTCTTACTTATTGAAACATCATATACTTCGTGCTCTTCATTAGATTATTCACTGTGCACCAACGAAAAATTTTCCGAGGTGTAACATTCTTCCCCCCTTAGGAACATTCGTCCTCGAATGTTAGGCACTCGGGCATTCTACAAAATTTTTGCGTAGTTTCCATAATATGGCACTACCATCGTCACAACAACCCATAATACCAATGCCTCACAGGGCCGCAACATAATAGCAATATAACTTGGTCACACACGACCCAAATACATAAAAGGAAAGCATACATACCTTATGATCTTGACGTCTCGTCTTGGCCCTCCTTCGGGGCTGAAATAAGTGCGGGTAACCTCATAGGGTCCAGTATATCGAGGACTCAATTTCCCCTTTCTTGCCATATCTTATCACACCTTTCATCTGAATTTCTACATCTCGTTGATCTTTTTTTTTTCTTGCTCAATAATAATATTAAGTCTCACATGGCTTGAAAATCTATCTCACTTGGTTTCATTAGCAAGGTATAAATACTGGCAAGTCACATAATCGTTCTTGGGTGATTTGTGCGCATACACACTTATACATATACATGTATCCACATCCGTATACATATTCGTACTCGCAGTCGTATTTCCATTCATACTCGCATTTCTTTACATATTCTTAACATATTCGTACTCATATCGATTTCATATACATAGCATACACGACCACGAAGAATCGGTATTTCACATACCTGGCCCTGCTAAGGCTCAGGGTTATCCATACCCAACTATAGTGGTGCGTGCACAACATCATATATATATATATATATATATATATATATATATACATATACTATATTCTACCCGGCCATACAAGCTCGGGGTTCCATAATAGCCATACATAGGCACATATACATATAAGATCATAGGCATCTTTTAGCATCATTACTATCGTCGTTTATTACATCCAGCTGTCACATCTTAGGGTCTATCGTTAAATTTCTATACTTGTGTTCCTTTTACTCGCTTCCCCCCCTTAAGGGTTTTGCCTATACCATTTTTAAGTCTGTTGTCTCGCCTTTAAATCTTTAATTCTTATCTCTTACTATACTATATCTTATTCATGCCGTTTCCCATGATTTATAGCTACGATAATTCATGTGTGAGGGCTTAACATACTCGTGTCTTACCTCTCTTCTTTATCTTATACATGTGTAGCTCCTTATAGTCATAAACTCATCATCATCACTATCTTGGAAGTTCTACTCTCCATACCATACTTCCTTAAACTTAAGAACCATAACACCACATATCATTCTTTTACCTATTACCGTCGCTACATAGCATAAAACCTCTCAATTCATACTTGTTTATTAATACAAATATTTATTCCTCCTTTAACACATAATCAAGTGTGCGGATCTGCACCGTGACTAAAAGCATCGGGGAGTGACTCCATTCCCCGCTCGACAATGCATACGTACGATGTGCCGAGACCACTCGGTCTGCGCTTCCCCTACCTCTACCCTGTCCTGCTAGTGTCTGGGAATCTTGTCGCGAAGGGCGTAGGGGTGACGAAGAACCGGTTGCGGATACCGTGGGCTGAATCGTACGCCTACCGCCTCGAAATGGGCACTCTCTCATAATATGACTCGATCAACGCCAAATATGTGTAAACGTCCGAGCTCAATCGGCCACGGAGTCCCCCAATGCGAAACTTACCGCGAACGGGTACGTTGGGGTATAGATGATCTCGTATCTCGGCTCGAATTCACTCTTTATACCGAGAGCTCGACTCGAAACTGCGATGCCCATCCGGAATGAACGGAAGCAATCGGACCTACGGCCTACAATCGTGGGGGCACACTAGTCGCCGATCGCTCCCGTGTCTGTAATATCCGCCGCGCCGATCTCTTATAGTCGGCCCATCGGCGCCCGGCGGGTGTGACGACCCGGCCCGTAGGCGTGAATAGTGCTCGGGCCTTGTACCGTGCCCGCCTCTATCAACTATAGTCGGATCATAGCAAACACAATAGGAACTTATACGTACGGTAAGGTACGATATCGCGCACACATATATACATATATCATATATAACAGGGATATATACGAACGCATACACAACCGAACAAGCACGACAACCCACTTTTGTGTACACGGGTTTCTAAGAGTAATAACGAGAATCATATGACGGGACGGGGCCGCGTGCCACCGAATAGGCATATACATAAATACAACAAAAGAATCGATGCCAAAGTGTAGGCTCCGGACAAAGGAGCACTCCAAAACCGTTAGTGGGGATCCTGAGCCGGCGGCTCACCCAAATAGTGCTCGCACTCCTCACGCGGCATGAAACGCAGCCTCTGAAGAAAAGGGGGTCAAGACGGAATATGTGCGAGCATGTAAAGCATGGAATGTAGTAATCAAAAATCGTCCGAAACAGAGTATGGAACATGAGTACGGTACCGTAAAAGTGCTACCTTTAAACATAAATCTCATGATGATCATGTCATAAACATAAGTAAATAGTCATCATATACATATGCATATATTAGCGTGTCCGGCCGCCAGCGGTGGACGGTAAGAATAGAATCGTCGGATGATATCCTGGCCGCCATCCCATTTCATCACACCATCACATCGTATATATATATGGCGTGTCCGGAAGCCCTCTGAGGGCCTCTGAATAATGCGGTGGAATATGCACGAATGCGTGTCTGGCCGGGACTCGGTGAAAGACATATTGAGCTTTGCACGAAGCGAGCAGTGAGAAACCATATGCACATAAATCATATCAAAGACTCGATGAAATAAGTTAAACGAACTTTCATTTGAAAATCGGACAAGAATTATATCAAGTACTTTTCGGACATCTTTCTCGAACATGTCAAATCGAACTTTGGAAATCATAGTTACGTATCAAAATTGATATGCGTACGATCATAGATTTTAGACTCGGTAAATAAATAAGTAATCAAACTCGGGGGGGGGAATATAAGATTTTTTAGGTTCTTTAATCAAAGTTTAAATATACAACAAATCCGGGGGGGCCCCGGGCAAGTAT
>NC_081343.1:17555151-17564073 GCF_029784015.1 Lycium ferocissimum
ACCCATTTTTAAATGACTTGAAAAAAAAGTGAAATTGCCCAAGGTTTACGGTTCGTTTTCCCACTTTACGGACCGTCCTCCGGGTCTCTTTGCTTAGAAAAGAAACCTTGGCAACATGCTGGTGTTTCGAATGGTTTGGGCCCAAACCCTTTCCGGTCCGCCCAGGTGTTTTTCCTTTCCCCGGGGGGCGAAAAAGGAAGTTTTCATGGCGTTACGACCCCCCTTTGGACGTATAAATTCGGTCCGTTTTTCCCCTTTCACCACGGGCGTTTTAAAACCCCCAACTTTTCTTTTTTTTCAAGACTTTTTTTTAATCGTCCTCCCCTTTTTCAGCATTAAAACCTATTTACTTTTGCCAAAAAACATTATAACTCCCCCCTCGCACTCTCCTTTTTTTCCCCTCCCGGGGGGAAATTTTCGGGGTAACAAAAAACATGACAGAAATATATCAAAAATGTCCCTCGGATCAAAGGGGAGCAACCCAATAAAAAGAAGGGGGGGCTCAAGGTGCGGATCACTAACGTCCGTACCAAGGGTACGAAACGCAGCCCCCCGAAGAAATGGTCGAAGACAAAATAAGCACCGAGTATGTAAAGCATCGAGTACGTAAATCCAAACCGTAAACAAAATAAAAATACGGAAAGAAAATATCGGATTAATACAACAAAGTCCATGAGGACATATGTACATAATGCAAATCAAAATCGCGCATAACGCTCGGGAATGTGGTCACCACCGACAACGGTGCCACAACACAGCATACTCCAGAAGATTTCAAATCCCGTACAAACCCAAACATATCGTATCACACATAGCATATCGCGACATACCGCGTCAACAAAACAAATCATATCATCTGCCATATCACAAAGATAACTCCATATACGGTAACCGGCCCTATGGCGAGGTCTCGGAAACCGAAACACAACATACTGCCGAATTTATCATAA
The DNA here is from genome assembly GCF_029784015.1 of Lycium ferocissimum. Lineage (NCBI taxonomy): Eukaryota > Viridiplantae > Streptophyta > Magnoliopsida > Solanales > Solanaceae > Lycium > Lycium ferocissimum. Next base: position 17,556,102 of record NC_081343.1, read on the forward strand.
GGCGCACGATTACAAAGCCGGCCCGGGCACCGGCGAACGAAATCATAATAAGGCACGAGCAGAGTCGTGAGCAACCAATGCAATTTGTATACCAAAACGCCTTTTTGAAACTTAGTAATGTCATATGCTAACTCTTTAGTCAAATAATTCGAACAATTGGTCAATACGGGTTCGTTCCATAAAAGTACTTCCAATATGGTATCTATGATTCAAAATAATATTTAGAATATCGTAACAGTCGAAGCATTATTTTATGATGGCCAAATTCATAAACGAAAGTATTTTACAAAATAAAAATAATAGAACAAATAGGGGTCTCAATGCTGGCGGGCCCACCTCGGGTCAAGCCGAGGGGGCGGACATAAATCTTGAACATTTAGAGTCTATGAGGCCATACATGGAGAATCTGAGGCGATTTGACTACATTTGGATAGTGTTCGGACATTTAATTACTTTTCAAGCAAAGAAGGCTTCCAAGGTTCAATTCAATTGAATGAATAGTGCTCAATTTCTAATTCGGATTTCAAGGAGCAGAATTGCCTTCGAGGCTACAATATCGATCTAGTGTGCTTAAGGCATGCCAAAGGAAGGAATGGGTAGCCTTACATACCTTATAAACGTCTTATGCTCACCCAAAACTCAAATCCCGTTTCGTTCAGAATCTGCAAATGGTCAAAGTTACCAATTAGAGATTTTTAAGCTTAAGAAGTCCCTTAACCTTATTTCTGCACATCGAAATTTCGGCAGCATTTCCCCTATATATATAACATCCCCGAGAATTATCTCGGCTCAAAATATCAACAACAACAACCCAACAACATCAATAATCATCATAAACTACATTATGGCACAAATGGTCTTCTTTCTCCATAGTTCACCAATTGCCATTCAAACTTCACATTATCAAACGAATATCCACATTTTCCATATTCAATAACTAATTCAAGATTATTCAAACATATTCCAATAACGTTCCATACATTATTCATGAATTCATATATTTCCACCACTTCCATATTCTACCCAAAGCTTTCATAAATGCAACAACGCTTCCAATTCGCATTGTTTTCCTCCTATACTTATTAACAATAATCATAATTCACGTCTAGAATTTCATTTCTATAATTATATAAAAATCATACAAATTCACATAAATTTCTCATAATTGTACACAAGCAATCTCTATACCAATTTAAGTCATTAAGCCGTTATTTGCGACACAAAGGTCACAACAACACAACTAACAAGCCAAACAAACTTGAATTCATTCCACTTCCACTTCCACCTAGCTCACGGCCAAACATGGCCTTCACACACACACATGCCATGCACACACACACCATACTTCCATAATTCTCACCTATCTCTAATCATCATGCCATGCAAACTTATTCCATAACACAAGAAATGGAATTCTTACCTTTTTCTTCAATTCCAACTTCGCCGCAAACGTCGCTCTTTCGCCAAACCAATTATATCAAGTTGGGAGAGCGTCTTGTGTACTCACAAATATGGGAAGAACAAGATTTTTGGATTAGAATCAAGGCTTGGAATTTTTTTTTTTTTTTTTTTTTTGGGGTTCGGTTCCGAGAGCCTCCAAATGTTTGTTCTTCAATTTTTTTTTTGCTATGATTTTTCTTGAACATTCCATGGCCAAGCATGTATATTTATCTTGTTTAAATGGCCACATGCAAGGCACATGATCACTTAAAGGGGACTTGGGCCAAGGCCTCCTTGGCCGGCCACCCCTATCATTTGGGCTTACATTTTTCTTCCAATTTTCTTGGCCCAATTAGGTGAAACCTCGTTTTGTAATTTCCGAAACAAATTTCCAAAATTCCAAATTTGCCCTCGGCCTTCCCCGATGTCTTTACACCAATAATTTCATAAACGACATAAGCATTTTAACAAAAATCAAATTGTTGCCTTGTAACATACAAGTCTTAATTATTCTCATAATTTTCCAAATACGCGAAAAACACGGGATATAACACATATGCTAAGGAATTATATAAACCGTCAACGTGAAGCCATGCCCAACTACAATTGTAAGAAGGCCACATCGAAAAGCCAACAAGGAATAACGACTGACGAGACGATCGTCGATACAAGAAAATCGAAGATAAGTATGCTTGCATTGCAAGAGAGTCATAATAGAAGAATTGCCGTAGTCCTATGCTTCTGGGATTGTATTGATAGATGTGAGGGAAGAAGTGAAAGAAGATGACTGAAGGCAATAAAAGAGTTAAGAAAGAATGAGAAGAGACTGGCCCAAGTTATAGTTCAAGCAAATGGTAATCGGACCCTAAAGGAAAAATAATTGTTCTAAAGAATCAAAGATGGTGTTGTGGGTTATAAACTACAACATTCGAGGAAGAATTTTTTTAAGGGGTGAAGGATGTTACACCCCTTATCTTCGAAGAGCACTTATCAAATTTGAAACATAAGTACGTTGAGTTAGGGTTAAGTAAAACCACTTTGGAATATAAGGAGAAAGCATAACTAAGTATATTTATTGAGTGAAGGATGTATATAAGGTATACCAGAAGGTTTTATAAGGAAATGAGTGGAAGAAATGAAGTAGTACAACTTTGGAGAAAGGATGGGTAATGTTTTGTGTGAAAAAAATTTGGTCCAAACTGGGGGACGAATATCTCTTAGCATATGAAGTGTTTTAAGGTGAAACAAAAGCCTAAAATGAAGTTCGTCGAGTCTAGTTTCTAACGCAACAAACCGCTCATTAATAGGACATCAGAGTAGAGAATTATGGACATTACAAGTTCAGCTGACAAAGCAGAAATGCGAGCTACAGTACTGCTACAGTACCGACCTGCTACTGTCTTTGCTACAGTAAAATACTAGAGTGAACCCGACCCGAATTTGACCCTTTTAAAAAGGGTAATAACCCTCTTTTATCACCAGATTTTAGCCCAAAAATTTCCAGAAATTGAAGAGAAAGAGAGAGGGAAACAAATAGTAAGCAATTTTCAAGTGACGGAGTATTAATCGAAGCTCGGATAAACGTATAGATGTGATTCTAGTCTGTTTTTGCGGTGGATTCAAGGTGGATATTGAAGATATCGTTGTTTTAATAAAAATACGATATGAATCTCTCCTTACTAATATTACTTTTGGTTTATTTACGAAGATAGAGTGATGAAATAGTTGTATAATAAAGTTGTTAGTTGAGAAATTGGACAAACATCGCGTGGGACATTTTATAGAATATTTTGGTATTGATGATGATGTTGTTGATATTGGTGCTGTTGTAGTTGTTGTTTTTGTTGGTATTGTGATTTTGGTCTAGGCATATAAAAAGGGGAGGTGTTGCCGGAATTTCGGCAGATTATAAATGAATTTATTTGAAGGACTAAGACAAGCGTATAACGATGAGTCTAACGATTGTGTGAATCCTCTTAAATGTAGACTTGCGAGCTCAGACGAATAAGTGTAGATAATTGGAGGCTGAACAGGTATGTTAAGGCTCATCCCTTTCTTTCAAAGGCATGATTCCCAAGTTATGATCCCATAATTGTTTTCATAACCTTCTTGTTTTCAAAAGCTAGAAGTTCATGACTCTTAAAGCTTCTTATGATGTTAAATGAAAAATGTTCTATGATGATTGTGATGATGATGATGATTCTCTTCTAGAAACCCCGAGGCTATGATTTAAGAGCATTATTGTTATATCCCGTATTTCGCACATTGGAACAATCCGGTTTAACCATGAGAAGTTAGAGACAAAACCATTCCGGGATACAATGTCGAGACTTTGGACCTTTGATTTTATTTTGAGACATAAGTTGTGCATAAATTTGTTTGCATGGAACAATTAGGAAGATTTGGGACCAAAAATGGAATAAGTGAAACTTGAAAATCATGCAATTATATTGCACTTGGCCGTGTGGTCATTTGAATTGGCCCACCCATTTTGTGTTCAATTTTCATTGCTCCAACACATGGTGTGGGCCAAAAGGGACATTTATATAAGTCTTGCCTTAGTCCAAAAGATGACTACTACTTCATTATCTCATTCAAGACTTAGAAAAAAAAGACCAAGAAGTTGGAGAAACAAGAGGCTCTCGGCCAAGGAGAGCAAAAATCCAAGTTCAATCCTAGCCATTCCAAAATTATTTTGTTGATGCAAACCCACTATTTTGAGGTCCCTAAGTAGCGTGGAAGCGTTATTCGGTCATCCAACCATCCGTTGTGTAGATCGCAAACCCTAGGCAAAGTGTGTGGAGTTGAAGAAGAAAGGTAAGATTTGATCATGTTTTATGTGTTATGAATGTTGTATGCATGTTGTAGTATGTTAAAATGAAGGAAATTCATGAAATATAGTAAGTTGGAATTGGGGCCATGTGTATGAGGTTTGGGCCGTGTGAAGTGTGTGTGTGTTGTGTTATGTTTAAGTGATGAATTAAGTCCTATGTAGTATGTTAATTGTTGTAGTGTGAAGAAATGAATGAGAATCATCTATATATGTATATATGTAGGGTTGGCCGAATGTAGGCTATTGATGCGACAAGAAATGGATTATTGTTGGTTAGTATTTTGAATGTTGTCGTTATGAATTCTATGTCGACGATAATAGTTTAATGACTCAAATTGATATCGTAAGTGTTGTGGGCTGAATTGAAGGCTATTGTACATTTGATGTAATTTGTATAACTATGAGAATGGCATTGTTAGAATGTGAGTTGTTGATGCAAATCATGATTCGGAAGTTGGAAATGGGTTGTAGTGGTGTCTCGGGTTTGGGGACAGTTTTCGGGCAAATTGGAGCTTTGTTGGATTGTTGGAAATATTGTATGAATTGTTTAAAATGTTGTTGAATGTTGTTGGTATGGATTTGGATTAGTATACGAATGTATAAGCGTTGATGTTGGCTTGAACGTGAGTCGTTGAATCGAATACGTTGAAAGTTGTTGAATGATGTAAAGGCGAGTTAATAATGTTACATTGCCTTTCGGATTGATTATTGATGTTGCTAGGTTGGTTGTTGTTGTTGTTGATGTTGATTTGGCCGAGTTAAATTCTCGGGGTGGCCTATTTACAGGGGAAATGCTGCCCAAATTTCTGTAGAATTTAGTGTTGGTTTGGAATTAAATGCCTAAATGGCTATAGCTAATATTTGATATCCGTTGACGCATTTGTAGACCTTGGGGAGCCCGGGGCATAGATTGACATTAGCTTGAGTTTGGAGTAACTTGGAGAGCGTTTGAGGTATGTAAAGCCTAATCCTTTCTTCTTTTGGCATGCCTTAGCTTCAAGTAGACTATGACACGAGCTTCGAGGAAATTCGATTCTCGCAATCCGAGCATTTTTATGACTCTTATTCGTTTCTTGGAATTCGTATGTTGATATGATGAAATATTGGCTTTTATGTCTTTGAAATATTTGATTTCTAACTTTTGCATAAAAAGTTTGGCCTTTAAAAAGTTCCGTAACTACGAACGCTCGTACCTTTCACAGAAAGGCTCGGATTGCCTCGATATGCTCAAAAATTATTCCTTGATGTATGATGATTATGTTTTCCATAGGCGGGCCCGGCTCGGGTCGACACCCGTTCGTGGGTCCCGCGACTCTCCTTATGTACTTTCGACGATTTTTGAAAGGATATGATATGACTATTATTCCGATTTCAAGTACGATCAGTTTACTTATCTTTTGAAATTGTAACAATGATTTGATATGTTCCCGAGTGGTATTCGGAAGAAAATCTGATTTGACTACTGTTGTGGCTTATAAACGATGGTTCGTTTTGATTAACTTATTAAATCTTTGAAAATATTTTAAACCGTATTTGGTTACTTATGAATCTGCTTGTGCATTCTGTTATTACTTCTTTGCCGAGTCCGGGCCGGTTATGATATCGTGCGCACTATGTGATGTTGACCGCTGGGTACCTGACCGCGGTATGTGCATGTGAGCTATTACCGCTGGGTTCCTGGCCGCGGTATGTGTGTATATGTGTATATGTGTGTATATGTGATATTACCGCCGGGTTTCTGGCCGCGGTATGTGTATATGTGATATTACCGCTGGATTCCTGGCCGCGGTATGTGTGTATATGTGGTATGTGATATGTGATGATTTGATGATACAATATGATATGGGGTATGATGTATGATAATATGACGGTACGTTATGATTATTATTGTTACACCCCAATCTTCATCAAGGCGTGACGGGCACCCGACTCTCATCAGAGTCGAGCGAACCCTTAAACGTCAACCCAAATTTTTTTTTTTTTTTAAAACAAGAATTGAAAATTTTAGACGAAAAACCAAAATCGACACGTGGCTCAAGACATCTCAAAACATGATATATATATACATACGACATAGAACAGGGCGAGCCAAAAGGCCTCTGCCATTTCTGTACAGCAAAATAATGGCCGACAAGGCCAAACAGTAACCACAACTCCCACGCTGTTCGCAGACTTCTACAGAGTATGACCTGCACAATATAATAAACTATACCAAAACAGGAACAGCCTCCGGATATAAAATGGAGCCGTCGACTCCGGTGCTAACTCCCCTCTAAGAAAGCTGGGTCCCCCTGGTTCCGTCCCACGAACTGCGGGCATGAACGAAACGCCCCCCGAAGAAAAGGGGGTCAGTACGGAATATGTACTGAATATGTAAAGCATTACTGAAACATGAATCAGAAAAGTACGACAGTAAGCAAGTTTAGGATACCCAGTGTGAATTTAATGTTTAAATAAGATAGTCCCTTCGGACGGCCGCTTCCGGCCTAATAATAATAATAATAATAATAATGATAACAACAATGGTAGTAAGGATAGTAATGATAATAAACCCCTTCGGGTGCGCCGGTCCCGACATACGTCTATCATTCCCCGCCGGGTACGCCGGTCCCGAAATAAGATAATAGCCCCGCGGGCATGCCGGTCCAACATACGTCTATCCCGGCCCCTTCGGACATGCGTCCCGACATAATATTCCTAGCCCGCCCGGGCATGCCACTCGTGACATACGGCTACCCCCGCCCGGGCATGCCACTGCGACATAATACTAACCACAACCCCTTCGGCATAATAATAATAATAATAATGATGATAATAATAATAATAAACGGTGTTGGGGAATACGAGATATAAGTCGTAAGTGGTATGAAATAGTAAAATATCGCACTCCCTTCGAGCGGTTTTAAAAGTCTTAAATAATAAATCTCGCGCCTTCGGAGTGGTTTTTAATAAGTCTTGTGTAATAAAATATCGCTTAATAGTTAGGACAATAGCTAAAAGTTTTTCTTCAATTGTGGTACAGAAATAAGTCAAATAAAACGATAGGAGGGGATCCGAGAATAGTGGGGCCCGCCCCGGGCCAACGGAGGTGGCGTACGCAAATTACATATGCTAAGCTTAATGGAGTTATTTATGGAAGTTTCAAAGCAATTCGACTACGTTTATGCAAGTTATAGAGGTTTGAACATCCATCTAGCAAGATATAAGGATCTTAATTCAATCACACTGAGTGAATAGTACCCAATTTCAGACTCGGATTTCTATGAAGACGGAACAACCCCGAGGCTCAAATCCAAACCTAGTACACCTAGGACATGCCAAGAGAAGGAAAGGAATCGCTTTACATACCTTACGGGTGTCTTACGCCCGCTTAAATTCAAATCTCGTTTCGTCCAGAATCTGCAAATGGTCAAAGTTACCAAATATAAATCATATAGCTTTAAGAGCTTATTCTTAGCCTGACTTGGTCTACAAAAATTTGGGCAGCATCTCCTCTATAACTCTAACATCCCCGAGAGTTAGACTCGGCTTAAATAACACAACCAACCCAACAACAACATCAAGAACATCAACAACACCAATAAACGCTACAAAACATATATTAACATAAATAGTCTTTCTTTCAACATAATACATCAACTTCCGTTCTAACTTCACACTTCTCATCCAACATCAACGTTTTCATATTTATCTACTAAT
>NC_081343.1:17564173-17587069 GCF_029784015.1 Lycium ferocissimum
ACTTCATCCACCGAGCCGAACCCCAGAAGATCACCAACTTGTATTCGCAGACTCAAGGGCATAAAACGCAGCCTCCCTGAGCAATAGGGAGTCAGTACGAATAATGTCCCGAGTATGTAAGGCATAAGAACAACAAGAACATCAGAATCATGAAAGATAGTTGAAACATGAAAGCTAATCTCAATATCTGAAAATCTGCGACTAACCATCTAGAAACATCTATACAACTGAAAGTGCCAATAAGGGCATATGATATGCATAGGTCATAATATAACTGTTAATGTTGAGGAACGTACAGCCCGATCCATATATCATATGTTAGTGCTGAGGAACGTACAGCCCAATCCATATATCATATCCCATCGGCCTCTCTGCCACTATCATCATCATCATCATCATTGTGCACCGGCCGATTAGGTGGTAATGCGTATATAATGCCTATCCCTTTCCCCATACCCGATATACATATAATATACGCGTATATAATGCCTTCCGGTCATGGGTCAATATGCATATGTATAGTGAATGCAATGCATAAGTATAATGAGTAACTAGAACTCTCGGAGTGACATAAGGTCGTTCTACCTCCGATAGACATCTTTTGAGCTAACATCATCAATATATGAAATCTTAGGAGCCAAGAACAGAAGCAACAATCATAAAAGGGTATAGGATCATCAAAGACTAAAGTACGCCTAATGCTTCTAAGAGTAGAGTAATATGAAAGCTCGTTCATTCGTTCGTTCGTTCGTTCATATTATAAGGATCATGTCAAAATGAAAGAAGGGACAGCCTTAGCATACCTTTGCGTCTTCTTACTCACTTAATGCTTATCTTCCTGAGTTAACAAATCTACATTCAAGACCATTTACCACATAATTAGGTTAAGGGCAAACTCATAATCCAAGTTTAAACTAGTTCTTAAGTTAACGGAATTTGAGCAGAATTTCCCCTATAATTTCCATTCCAAACTAATTCCAAATCAAGCCCAAACATTAATACCAACATCAACAACAACATAATCAACAACTACAAGTCAAAGCATAAGGAAATCAATCCCAAAACATCCTTCAAATCAGACCCCAAGCCAACAACACCGACATGCCAACATGTAATCTTTATGTCACAATTTCCTTAACTTAAAACTATTAAAATCCTTCAATAACCATTTAATATCAAAGCTTAGATGGAAAACATATCTTATATAGTCCAAAACCTCAACCACAACACTTTGCTTTAAGGCCACAAGACCACCAACACAATAGAAACACAAGCTACTATGATGTGCTAACTAGTCTCGGGTTTTACGAGCTCAAATCTTACTTGGATGATGGAGGGAATTAGGAAAAGGGTTGAGAGGAGTATTAAGACATTTCGGGTCTGTTGGTGTGTGAAATAATGAAGGGTAAAATGAAACAAATCACTATATAACAAATGGGACACCTGTCCACCACCTCACTATTGACGGACCGTCGATGTACATATCGACGGACCGTCGATGTACATCGACGGACCGTCGATGTACATCGACGGACCGTCAATCTTCGACGGTTCATAACTCCCACCGTCGATGTGAAAATGTCGTTTAGCCAATTTCATTGGAAAGTAGACTCACTGAACTTATGAATGCATAGGTTATGGGTTCCGTAACTCCTCATATTATAGGAGATATGCGCCTCACAAATGGACCAAAACATTATGTTTAGAATTCTGTCAAGTTTTCCCAAAGTTTCAAGAACCTTAGTTTCTTCGATTGGCTTAACATCCAACCTTCCCGATACTTAATAACCATGACACCAAGCTCTCATGTATGAAGAATGAGCATGTATAATTCCTTATGACTTTGACGACAATCTTGCCTCTTAAATCTTCGTCAACCAACTCACGACAAAACTTTACGTATAAAAGTACGGGGTGTAACATTTCCACACTTCTCTCCCTATATTATTACAGTGTTCTTGAAGCTTCTCTAACATTCCAAAACCTTCCACACCATCACAAGAGAATATCAAACATTAAAACCCTAAGAGAATCCATGGAAGATGATTATTCTTGCCTCTACTCAATGTTATGATGAACTTGGTCTTGGAAGAAGTCGAGTAAGGTGAAGCTCTTCTACTGTAAGGTATTTCATCATATTATTTATATGATTGAGTTAACTTAAAGGTTTAGACAGTCTTGAGGAGGAACGGAATCATAGTAGAGAGGTCACAAAGTATCAAGTTGAAGTGATGGCTATGAGTTGAATTTGAAAGGGGATTTTGGATTAATTTAAGTTTAGTTTGAATGAAATATTTTGAATATGGTATTTTGGTTGTTGTTATTATTATTTGGGAGATGTTTTGGAATTTGGTGGAAGTAGATAAAATAGAGGAAGTTCTGCCCAAATTTCGCTGGCTCACTAATTACTGTAGTTTGAACTTATGAGTGTTTTCAAGACTTAACTCTAGCATAAATCCTCTTGAATGTAGATTTGTGAGCTTGGGACAAAAAACGTTAAGTAGTTAAGGAGAAAAAAAGGTATGTTAAGGCTAATCCTTTTCTTCTTATGGCATGATCACTTCGATACGAACATATATGCAAATGTTCTCCATGATGATTCCATTTCTAGAAATACCAAAGCTTATAGTTCTTGAGGTTCTTATGATATTATTGATTTTTTCTTCATGATTATTGATCGTGTTCATTGTTTTTGATCTCATCTTATGGTAATTGTTCCTTCAAGGTGAGATATAGCGATGATGATGATTCCATAATGGCAAATCGGAGGTTTACCAACCTTAGGTCACTTCGATAAGAGTTATAGCTTTCATTGGGTTCTCATGCATGCTTTATATATATGTATGTATTTTCTCACACTGCACTGAGCTATAATCGATCGGGCAGGCACGTAGAAGTGCACACCACTGCAATGGGCAGGTTATGATGTTACCTCGAACGAGGGATGCCCTGAACTTGGGATGATGATGATATGATGATAAAACCGAGCCTAAATGCCTGGACAGGATACTATATATATGTATGTATGAAAAATATTTTTTTTTAATTCTAAGCATGCATGACATCCGCCTTAAGAGGCATTCAGAGGTACAGATTGATCTCTTTATCTTATGTTGTCTTCATCGTTTCCTTATTTTGTTATTCATGCCTTACATACTCGGTACATTATTCGTACTATCGTTCTTTTGTTTGTCGACGCTGCGTTCATACTCGCAGGTAGACAGGAAGATGGATCAGACCTCTAGGCTGTTTCATCAGTGATTGTATAGGAGCGCTCTATTTGTTTCAGAGCTACAATTCAGTTGGTATTATTATTTTGTGTGCATATATGGGCATGGCGTGGTCCTTTCCCGTCTTTATGATGTTAATCACTCCATATAGAGGCTCATAGACAGATGTATATAGTTGGATGTAATATAACCTCATCGGTTCATATTTTGTATATTATTTTTGGCACTCTTGTCGGCTCGTATATATGGGCATAGTTGATGGCGAATGAATAGGTGTGCATTTATCTCTTGTACTCATGCCCTTATAGATTATGATATTTATAAGCTATCTCTCGTGGTCCACCAAGATATGGTTATGAGATGTATGTCAAGAGGCACTCGGTAGGTTAGCTCCGGCTGCCCGTCATGGCCCTCTGACGGGGTTGTGACAAAAGTGGTATTAGAGCAGTTCGTCCTAGGGTGCGTCTACGAGCCATGTCCAGTAGAGTCTTGTTTATGGGTGTCAAGCACGCTACACTTATAAACAGGCGGCTGCAGGCATTTATGAATTATTGACCTTTCTTTCTCATCTTAGATTATGCAATAGAGCCATGTTATAAGGATTCCCTTTTTTCCGACCGTGTGTTATGATTTCAGCGATGCCTGTGAAGAGAAAAGCTACAGCGGCCCAGAAGGGAAAGTTAGTGGCAAGTAGGAGAACTGGACAGGTACCGCTTACAGATGTAGAGGAGGGCGAGTCCCAAAATGAGGTTCCATCTCGGTCCTCTCACACTCCGCCCGCTCCAGAGGAGCATAGAGGAGTTCCAGCTCCAGCACCCCCAGTTCCTCCACCGGATGCCTCAAGCCAGGAGATGAGGGAGGCTATTCAGTTATTGACCCAGTTAGTAGCCGCTCAGGCTCAGCAACAGGGTGCGAGTTATGGTGATAGGGCCGTTAGTGCCAGAGTTCATGATTTCATCAATTTAGACCCTCCAAAATTCTTTGGGTCGAAACCAGATGAGGACCTACAAAACTTTATAGATGGGATGTCGAGGACCTTGCAGGTAATGCATGCCTCAGATATTGAGTCGGTAGAGTTAGCCTCTTATAGATAACGGGATGTGGTTGTTCATTGGTATAATACCTGAATGTCTTTTAGAGGGGTTAATGCACCACCACTCGTGTAGCAGGAATTTGTAGATGCTTTTTTTTTTACATTATTTGCCGCCAGAGATTCGACAGGCCAGAGCTGATAGGTTCCTGAACCTTAGACAGGGAAACATGAGTGCTCGAGAGTATTGTCTTCATTTTAATTCATTGGCTAGATATGCTCCAACTATGGTAGCTGATATGGGAGATCGTTTCCACCTGTTTATGAGTGCTTTGGGACCACATTTGATTGATGATTGCTTGACGACCTCACTTCAAGAAGGTATGAATATTTTTCATATTCAGGCCGACGCTCAGAATCTTGAGGAGCGTAAGCAACAACGGAGGTTGAGCGTGAGCATGATAGGGGTTATAGTAAGAGAGCTAGATCCTCAGGTGTTGTTAGTGAGTCCAGAGGGGGTTAGAGGTAGCAGTATTCTAGGCAATCAGGCCATTCAGCGGCTAGTGTACCTCCACGATTTGCAGGTCAGAGATTTGATCGACCCATTTATTCAGGGCCAAATCAGAGTTCTAAAGCCTCGGGTTCCCAGTATAGGGGTGATTCAGGACAGATAAGGCCACCTTTACCACGATGTACTCAGTGTGGTAAGATACATTTGGGACAGTGCCACTTGGGCTCAGATGCCTGTTATGCCTGCGATCAAGTAGGCCATATGATGCGTGACTATCCATCGAGAGGTGGTAGAGGTATAGTTCGACCCCTACAGGATCAGCAGCAGGTTCTTCATCATCTGTACGCCCTCTGGGGCAAAGGTTACAGACATTAACAGGCCGTGGTAGAGGTAGAGGGAGAGCATCCAGTTTGAATGGCCCTCAGAACTGCATTTACGCATTGGCTGGTCGGCAGGATCTCGAGTCCTCACCTGATGTGATTACAGGTATATTATCAGTGTCTTCTCATGATGTATATGCATTGATTGATCCAGGTTCTACATTGTCATATGTTACTCCTTATATTGCTAGTCGGATTAGGGTGAAACCTGAGTCAATTAAGCATTTTGAAGTGTCTACACCCATTGGTGACCCAGTGATATCTAGACGGGTATATAGAAATTGTGTGGTTATAGTCTGTGACTATCATACCATGGCAGATTTGATTGAGCTAAGTATGGTAGATTTTGATGTTAATATGGCTATGGATTGGTTGGATTCTTGTTATGCCAATGTTGATTGTATGACGAAAATGGTTTATTTCCAATTTTCGGGAGAACCAGTTCTAGAGTGGAAGGGCAATACAGCGTCTCCGAGAGGTAGGTTTATTTCCTACCTCAAGGCAAGGAAGATGATTGTTAAAGGCTATATCTATCATTTTGTTCGGGTTCAAGATATAGAAGCAAAGCCGCCGACTCTTCAGTCTGTCACAGCAGTTAATGAGTTTTTAGATGTATTCCTGGATGAGCTTCCAGGTCTTCCACCAGAACGGGAGATTGATTTTTCCATTTATGTGTTACCAAATAATAAGCCAATATCTATTCCTCCTTATAGAATGGCACCTGCAGAATCGAGAGAGTTGAAGAAACATTTGAATGATTTGCTTGAGAAAGATTTTATCAGGGCTAGCTAGTCACCGTGGGGAGAACATGTGTTGTTTGTGAGGACAACAGATGGCTCCTTGAGAATGTGTATCGACTACAGACAGTTGATTAAGGTGTCACGACCCAACCCCGTAGGCCGTGACTAGTGCCCGAACTGGGCACTCGTACACACCCAATAACGTAATCAGCATACAAGTACTTACATATATACAAAGATCATACGTAGTCTCAGATTGTCGCATACACAAATATATATATCACAGAAGCCAGCAAGGCTATCATAAGGCGCAACGTCCGAGAATATATACAAACGCAAGCCGACAAGGCTGCCACGGCGAATGGGACCGCCCAAAACATAAATCATGCGAACACAACCGAATAGCAATATGCACAACCCACATATATGTCTACAGACCTCTAAGAGTAACAACGGAATCATATGACGGGACAGGACCCCGCCGTACCCCTGAATAGACATATGCATATACAACGGAAGAGTATGTACCAAAATACAGGCTCCGGAACAAAGAAGCACTCCAAGATAGCAGAGTAGGTGTCCTAAGCTGGCGGATCACCAAAGTGGGCGTCTGTACCTGCGGGCATAAAACGTAGCCCCTGAAGAAAGGGGATCAGTACGAAATATGTACTGAGTATGCAAAGCATGAAATATAGTAATCAGAATCATAATCAAAACAAGAAATACAGAAAGTAAGTGCAATATCCAGAATACCCAAAATATTTACATCTGAAAACACAAATCATGCATGGGGGTCAGGGAACATGGTCGCCACCCCGTCATTTGGCGCCATAACACATCATACTTCAGAAGATTTCATATCTCCGTAACCCGGCATATCCCATAATACATCCTAACGCCATAACACATCATAACACCAGAATATATACGGAACCCGGCCCTCTAGCGAGGAACTCGGCGAACCATAACACATCATACTCCGGAATATAACACAGTGCGCACGACGACATAACCGGCCCGGGACTCAGCGAAAGATATAACAACAGTATGCACGAGCAGAGTCGTGAGTAACCATATGCATAAAAATCGTCATTATAGACTCAATAGATAAGTAAGTAATCGACGCTCGAGGGTTAAGACGATAGTCATATTAAGTTCTTTCAGAAAGTCGTTACAACCAAACATAGAAGAGTCTCGGGGGCCCACGGACAAGTATCAAACCAATCCGAGCCCGCCTATGAAAGTTCGAGATATTATTTGTTATAAAATCTTCTACGAACGTTTCGAAGCGATTCGAGCCCGTCTATGAAAGTTACGGTCGTTCGTAGATACAGAATCCTTTAAGAACAAAATTCTTTATGCAACATTTATTATCCAATTATACAAAAGACTTAAGGACCATAGTTCGACCATATTAAGAATGCGAAAGTCAAGAAGTGAATAAGAATCATAGACATGCTCGGATCGTAAGAATAGAGTTACCCCGAAGCTCGTATCATAGCTTACCTACAACTAAGACATGCCAAAAGAAAGAAAGGTTAGGCTTTACATACCTCGTCTGCTTCCTAAGCTAATCCGAACTCAAGTCTCGGGCTCCCCAAGATCTACAACAACGTCATTATATACCAAACATTAGCTATAGATACTTAGGGATTCAATCCCAAACTTGCACTTAATCTACAGAAATTTGGGCAGCATTTCCTATAAATTCAACATCCCGAGAATTCAATTCGGCCAAATCATCAAAAACAATACCAACAATCATATATATTAGCAACATCAACAATCAATTCAAAACGCATTCTAACGTTAGTAACTCTTTTCTACATAATTCGACAACATTCCATTTATATTCAATTTAACTACATGCCTTCAAGTCAACATCAATGCTCACATGTTCAAGTACTAATTCGAGATCATTCAAACAAGATTCAAGAACACTTCAAACAATCTGCACAATATTCAAAACAACCCAACCAATATACAACTTCACCCAAAACCTCCCCAAACCCGAGAACAACAACAACAACACATTCCTCACTCCCAAATTCATGAATTACACCAACAATCCACACTTTAACAATGTCATTCTCATAAGTATAAAAACTACATTAAAATCACGTTAACTTCCAAAACAACCCACCACGATTATAACTTCAACTTAAACCATTAAACCTTCATTTTACATCATAGAATCCACAACAACAACAACCAAAATACTAAATAAAATTAGTTCACCATGTCACACCAACCCGACCACACACGGCTCAACATCAACATGCAAAATTTCATGAATTTCATCCATTTCTACACACTACAACATATACAAATCATCCATAACACATGAAAAAGGAATTAAACCTTACCCCACTTAGTTACTCCACTAGGCTAGGGTTGTAAATGGCACAAACCAATGGTTTGATGACTCCAACAACCACTCCACGTTAACAAGGACCTTCCAATTGGTTGAATTGCTAAAAGAAAATATTTTCTTGATCACTATTTTTGGACCTCAATTTTTCTTGCTATGGCCGAATAGCCCCTCTTGTTCTTCTCCAAGGTTCTCCAAATTTCTAAGGTTGAAAGGATGATGAATATGTCTAATAAGTCATCTAATATACACTTATATAACTCATCCATGTGTCCCATGCCCCACACATGGCTTGGATCAATTAAAATTAGCCAAGCCATGGGTGGGAACCCACACTAATTCACACGGCCACGTGGCCTTTTATTTCATGAATTGTCAACTTTTCAAAATTAACTTTTAACCCCAAATTTTCCTTAATATTCCATACCAATAAAATCATAAGCAACTTATGCCTTAAAACAAAATCAAGGGTCAAAAGTCTCTACCTCATATCCCGGAATAGTCTTGTCCTTAACTTATCATGGTTAGCTCGGATTGTCCCAATGTACAAAATACGGGATATAACATAAGGTTACAATAAAGAACAAGTATTCACTTTCAAGAATTGATGATCTGTTTGATCAGTTGCAGGGTGCCAAATAGTTCTCAAAGATAGACTTAAGATCCGAGTATCACCAGGTGAGAGTTAGAGAGAAAGTAAGACGGCCTTCAGAGCTAGATATGGCCATTTTGAGTTTCGGGCAATGTCGTTCGGATTGACTAATGCACCAGCAGTATTTATGGATTTGATGAACAGTGTATTCAGGCCTTTTCTAGATTCATTTGTGATTGTGTTTATCGATGATATCCTAGTATATTCTCGATCCGAGACAGAGCATGCGGGCCATTTACGTGTTGTCCTTAGAGTTCTTCAGGCTCGGAAATTATATGCAAAGTTCTAAAAATGTGAGCTCTGGTTGAATTCTGTGACTTTTCTGGGGCATATTATTTTGGCTAATGGTATTTGGGTGGATACCCAGAAGATTGAAGTTGTGAAGACTTGGCCGAGACCTACAACACCTACGGAAGTTCATAGTTTTCTGGGTTTGGTAGGTTATTACAGAAAATTTGTAGAATCTTTTTCTTCTATTTCTGCACCACTGACGAAGCTGACTTAGAAATCATCTAAGTTTCAATAGACGAATGCTTGTGAGCGCGATTTTCGGGGAGTTGAAAAACGTATCGACTTCGGCCCGCCTCGACACTTCCGTAAAAGATCGGAGGGCTATGTTATTTATTGTGATGCTTCAGGTGTTGGACTAGGTTGCGTATTAATGCAGCACGGTAAAGTTATTACCTACGCTTCAAGGTAGTTGCGGAAATACGAACAAAACTACCTGACGCATGATCTAGAATTGGCTGTGGTGATTCATGCATTGAAGATGTGGAGGCACTATTTTTATGGTGTCCATGTTGATATCTATATAGGCCACAAGAGTCTCCAGTATATTTTCAAGCAGAAGGAGTTGAATTTGCGGCAAAGGTGATGGTTGGAGCTATTGAAAGATTATGATGTTAGCATCTTGTACCATCCTGGAAAGGCGTTATGAGATTTGGTAAGAAGGGTAAGCTTAGCCCTCGGAACATTAGGCCTTACAGGATTATTCGCAGAGTGGGCCAGGTGGCCTATCAGTTGCATTTACCTTCAGACTTAGAGTTAGTATATCGATTTTCCGTGTGTCAATGCTAAGCAAGTGTTTTGGAGAACCTTCGCATTTGTACCCGTAGATGATGTTTAAGTTACTGAGCAATTATCTTACGAAGAGGTTCCCATTGCTACCTAGATAGGCAGGTTCGAAGATTGAGGACTAAGAATGTAGCTTCGGTCAAAGTTCTCTGGAGAAACAATAATAAGGATGAAATGACTTGGGAACCTAAAGAAGATATGAGGTCCAGGTATCCACACTTGTTTCCACTCCCAGAGGAGGTTTAGACAGAGACACCATTGTCTTTAGGTGCGTAGTGCTTTCTGTTTTTGTGATTTCTTAGTTGTATGGGGCCATTATTGTATTTATTGTTGTGGCCCTGTGAGGCATTGTATATTTTGGGTTGCTGTGACAGGATGTTAGTGGCATAGTTACAGGGGAAAATCAACCGAAATTTTTGTAAAATCCTTAAGAGTCTAACATTCGAGGACGAATGTTCCTAAGGGGGGAAGGATGTTACACCTTGGGAAATTTCGTGTCATTTGCATTATAAGTAAGCTAACGTAAGCCCAAAGTGGACATGAAGCCCATACAAGGTTAAGGAGGATATCTAATAATTTTAAGTATGTACCTTAAGGTTTCGGAGTTAAACGAATCGACGGAAGCAAGTTCGTTGAAGGTTAGGATTGGTGTCATATTTTGGGATGATTTCGCATTGTTTTTGCTATACATTGTTAGAATTAGCTTGACAGGGAGTTATAGGGCACCTTAGATGGTTCATGAAGGCTTACATAAGTGTCAAGAAGGTATCATAAGGATTGGAGGTCAATCGAATCGAAAAGAATGTATTTTCACAAAAATTGGAGTTTGCGGCCAGTTTGTGGCCACATACTGAGTTTGAGGTGCAGAATACTGGCCTAAAACTTGCCATTTTGGCTGACATTAGTGCCCAGAACTACCCCTATGTTTTGGAAGGAGTATGCGGCCGCATATTGAGTTTGTGGTGCCGCATCCTCCCCGCAACAGCATCCTCCCCGCAACACGGGGCGGTGGGGCGGTTTTTAGCCCTTTTTAATATGAAAAAGATCTCATTTTTCATATCCACTTTCCACACTTCTCTCCCTATATTATTAGAGTGTTCTTGAAGCTTCTCTAACATTCCAAAACCTTCCACACAATCACAAGATAAGATCAAACATTAAAACCCCAAGAGAATCCATGGACGATGATTATTCTTACCTCTACTCAATGTTGTGGTGAACTTGGTCTTGGAAGAAGTTGAGTAAGGGGAAGTTATTCTATTGTAAGGTATGTTATTCATCTTATTTATATGATAGATTTAATTTAAAGGTTTAGCAAGTCTTGAGGAGGAAAGGAATCATAGTAGAGAGGTCACAAAGTGTCAAGTTGAAGTGATGGCTATGAGTTGAATTTGAAAGGGCATTTTGGATTAATTTAAGTCTAGTTTGAATGAAATATTTTGAATATGGTATTTTTGATGTTGTTATTGTTGTTTGGGAGATGTTTTGGAATTTGGTGGAAGTAGATAAAATAGGGGAAGTGCTACCCAAATTCCACTAGCTCACTAATTACTCTAGTTTGAACTTATGATTATTTTCAAGACATAACTCTAGAATAAATCCTCTTGAATGTAGATTTTTGAGCTTGGGAGGAAAAACGTTAAGTAGTTAATGAGACAAAAAGGTATGTTAAAGCTAACCTTTTTCTTCTTATGGCATGATCACTTCAATACGAACATATATGCAAATGTCCTCCATGATGACTCCATTTCTAGAAATACCAAAGCTTATAGTTCTTGATGTTCTTATGATATTATTGATCTTTGTTTTATGATTATTGATCTTGTTAATTGTTGATCTCATCTTATGGTAATTGTTCCTTTAAGGTGAGATATAGCGATGATGATGATTCCATAATGGCAAATCGGAGCTTTACCGACCTGACATCACTCCGATAAGAGTTATAGCTTTCATTGCTTTCATTTGGGCTCTCATGCGTGCTTTATATATACGTATGTATTTTCTCACACCACGCCACGCTATAGTCAGTCGGGCAGGCACGTAGATGTGCACACCACTGCAGTGGGCAGGTTATGATGTTAACCCGGATGCGGGATTATGATGATAGCAACAAGCCTAAATCTAAATGGCCGGGCAGGATACTATATATATGTATGTGTGAATAATGTTTTTTTTTTTAAATCTAAGCATGCATGACATTCGCCTGAAGAGGCATTCATAGGTACAGATTGATCTCTTTATCTTATGTTGTCTTCATACTTTCCTTATTTTGTTATTCATGCCTTACATATTCGGTACATCATTCGTACTGATGTCCTTTTGTTTGTGGACGCTGCATTTATGCCCGCATGTAGACAGGGAGACGGACCAGACCTTTAGGCTGCTTTATCAGCCATTGTACGGGAGCGCTCTATTTGCTCCGGAGCTACCGTTCAACTGGTATTATTCTTTTATGCGCATATATGGGCATGGCAAGGTCCTATCCTGTCTTTATGATGTTAAGCACTCTATATAGAGGCTTGTAGACAGATGTATATAGTTGGATTTCTATAACCTCATCGGTTCATATTTTGTATATCATTTTTGGCAGCCTTGCCGGCTCGTATAAATAGGCATAGTTGATGGCGAATGAATAGATGTGCATTTATCTCTTGTACTCATGCCCTTATAGATTATGATATTTTTGAGCTATCTCTGTGGTCCACCTAGATATGGTTATGAGATGTATGTTAAGATTTACTCGGTAGGTTAGCTCTGGGTGCCCGTCATGGCCCTCTGGCGGGGTTGTGACAAAAGTGGTATCAGAGCAATTCATCCTAGGGTGTGTCTACGAGCCGTGTCCAGTAGAGTCTTATTTATGGGTGTGAAGCACGCCACACATATAAACAGGAGGCTTCAGGGCATTTAGGAATTATTGACCTTTCTTTCTCATCTTAGATCGTGCGATAGAGCCATGTTATATGGATTTTCTTTTCCCTGATTGTGTGTTATGATTTCAGCGATGCCTGTGAAGAGAAAAGCTACAGCGGCGTAGAAGGGCAAGTCAATGGCATGTAGGAGAACTGGACAGGTACCGCTTACAGATGTAGAGGAGGACGAGTCCCAAATCAGGTTAGTTTAACAGAATCTAACTCTAGCCTCAATTCAGTGATGACCGCTACCTTCTCCTCGGTTAGTTTGGCACAGGCTTCGGCTTTTTTGATAAGCCTCCTGGTATCAGCCTCGAGAGCCGCATGTTTCTCAGCCATGACCTCGAGGTCATTTTTGGTGCGGAGGGCTTCCTTCTTAGTCTCTTCAAGCTCGGTCTTAAGGGCCGAGAGGTCACCAATCCGTTGCATCTGGTCTTCTTTCTACTGCAGGAGAAGTTTAAACTTCTCCGTTTCTCAACCTTGGGCATCCAATTGACCCCATAAATCCTTATTCTCCTTCATGGCCTGAACGAAGCCCTCATTCAGTAATACAACGGACTGCAAAAAAGAATACAAAGCAGAATTAATAATCCACAAAAATTATATGGGATAAATAAAAAGAGAGAATAGAATGCTTACCCGATTAGAGGCATGCATGCTCTCATAAAAGAGACATTGCCAAGATACTAGCTGCATCTTCTCTTTGTCGAGATCAGACACAAAAGGTCGGAGATAGCTGGCCACTCTGACAGGTCGGGACATGAAATGGGTATCCTCTGAGATGGTAATGGTGACCGACCTTATCTTGCTCAGATCTGCGCTCGGAGCTGGAAAAGTATCCATAAGATAAGCTCCCGAGCCAGTCTCAGTAACCTTCGAGGACCTCCTTAGCTGTCGTAGTATTGTAAGATGACCAAACCCCGAGGCATCCGCCATAATAGCAGATGCGGAAGCAGCTCCCTCCTCGAGGAGCATATTGTCTTCCTGCTCGAAGGAGGGAGAAGGTGTTACCTCGGTTTGTCTGGCCCTCTTGGTCACAGGCTCTCCACCTGAGGGCGAGTTGTCTTCAACTAAAATAGTGTCCTTAGGAGCGGCGATTTGTAACAGGACAAAATCTAGCAGGGACTCTAAGTTGGGGACCGATATATTCTCGGCCATACCTTTGGCCATGGGTTCGGTTGCACCCGTTACGTTTTCCTCTGCCCTATTGACCGGAGCAGGTTCTGTCTCGGTAGTAACAGTGGCAGTAGCAGGATGAACCGTTGCTATGATAATAACGTCCTCAGGGTGTCTTTTAAACCCCAAACCTGAGAGAAGCCACCAACAACCTTGGATCTTCTTTTCCTTTTTCGACCATCCGAAGAAAAAGTTAGGGGCCTGGAGGACTTACTTTGTTTTTTTCTTTTTCCTTGCCTCAGCAATAACTTTTCCTGAGCTCGCATGGGTCGAACATCGAACTCGGCATGAGAGGAGAACCCACTGGTACAGACCTCGATGTAGACTTGCCCTTTGGCAGACCTATGACAGGCATTACCAAAGTTAGGAAAAATAACCAGGGGATAAGAAAGAAAATTACAAAGAGAGATAGGCAAAAGGCCTATAGTGGTTTTTTGCTACCCATTTGTCCTCGGATAAATCCATCCAAGTGCGAAGATCGTGAGGATATTGGGCCATGATTTCCTCTACCCACTTGGAAAAATTGGGTATCTCATTCGGTACCCATGCAGTGACTAAAATACAAAGAGTCAAGATGAACGGTTGAAGGCATAAAAAAGGAAAAACATCAGAAGTGCCAAGGTACTTATGTTTGTCGTTCCATCGCTCGGGGAAGGGCATGGAACTTGCAGGGATTAACATCGAGGTTTAAACCCGGATAAAATGTTTCGACCAGCCACGAGCTATATTTTCATTCACACTCAAAAGTATCGGATGCTTTCCTCATTTTACGAGTTACATGATCCCACCATGGAAAATCGGTGGGATGTACAACGTATCAAGTGATACAAGCTGAAGTCCGCATTGACGTTGTTCGCCAAGTCACAGAGGCAAGTGACGATCCGCCAGACATTCAGACCAACTGGTGCATGACACAAGTTGTACGTCTTGCACATATCAAGAATAACTTGATCGATAGGGGGCTCGAGGTTGCATGTAAAGGGGTAGATTGTTACACCCCGTACTTTCGGAGAAGCACCTATCAAATTGTAACGTAAGAATGTCAGGCTAGGGCTAAGTCAAAAACCTTGGAATATAAGGAGCTATTAAGTATATTTTATGAGCAAGGAATGTACATAAGTAATGCCAGAAGGTTTTCTAAGGAAATGAGTTGAAGAAGTTGAGTTAGCATGACTTTGGAAGAAGATGAGTGTTACTGTTACACCTCAAAAATTTTATGTCATTGTGTCGCGAGCTTAAGGTGAACATGAGGTTCTTATGATTATAAGAAGGGTATTTGGCTTTAAAGTGCATACGATAAGATTTTGAAGTTATATGAAGTAGGGAAACTAAGTTCGTCAAGGAAGGGGAAGTATAAGTGAGTTTGGGAAGATTTTGCAAACTATCGAGTTAAGGATTGATTGGTAATGCCTCGGAGAGGAGTTATGAGGATATTTAGATTTTTAATGAAGTGTTAAACAAGTGTCAAGAAGGTCCCATAAGGATTGGAGATCAAACGAAACGACGAGAACAAGTTCGGGAAGAAGGTGGGTTATACGACTATTTATACGGTCCGTATAATGGTCCGTATAACTGTTACAGAGAAGGGCTATCACCGATGGAGTTATAAGGTCACTTATATGGACCGTATAATATTATACAGACCGTATAAGGGTCCGTATAATCCCGTCGGGCTGAGTTAATTTCCAAGTATAAATATAAGTTCCAAGTTCTAATTTTTCATTTTCCCATCTTCTTCACTCCTCTAAGAACTCTAGAATATTCCACATACCTTACTAACATAAATTCAAGGGAGATCAAAGATCAAACACCAATAATCAAAGGAAATCAAGTGTATGGGTGTTCATTAGGGTTAATGGAAGCTAGAAATTCCTTTGGAATTGAAGTTAGGGTTTTCTCTAAGTGAAGTATTCTCATCCAAATCCCATTCCTACATAATCAAAGTGAGTTTTGTCTTCATTTTATGCTAATAAGAGTATTGAGTGGTTGAATAACTTTATTAGAGGAAGAAAGTATAATATGGAGTTCAAATATGGAAATAGTGGTGTTCTTGAATAGTGACTTGACTTGAATGATAGTTCTTGACGTGTTATGGGTTTAATCTTGTTAGGAATGGTGCTAATGTAGTTGAAGGAGTATTATATGAAAAACAAATATGTTGTTGTATTGTAGTCATGGTTGTGGATGATTTGAAAGAGAACTTTGAGAATTGAATAATGTCAAGCTTAATGAAATTTATTGGTTATGATATTATAGATGTTGTTATTGATGTTTGGGAGTTGTTATATTATATCGAGAAAGTTGTAGAAACAAAGGAAGTGCTGCCCAATTTTTGTTAGCCCTTAGTCGCCTTAGCGTAGTTTCAAGTATGTTTTCGGTTATCTAATCTTAGTACGAATTCTCTTGAATGTAGAATCGTGAACTTGGAGGGAAGCGTTTAGTCGGCAAAGTTAGAGAGATGTAAAGGTATGTAAGGCTAGTCCCCTTCTTTAAAAGGCATGACCTTCTTACATCCCAAAAGATGGAAGTTAAGGATCTTTAAGAGCTCCTTATAAGATAGAGGTGAGATATGTTCTATGACAATGATGATGATAATCCTAATTTCTTTATGATTTCATTGACATTACTTCTTGTTGTTGACCCCCCTCATGTTATTAGTTCTCCCAAGGCGAGGCACAGCGGTGATGATTATTCCAAAATGAAATCGGAGGTTCCCGACCTTACGTCACTCCGATGGAGTTACAGTTCTTACTTGAGCTCTTATGCATGCTTCATTTTAGGATTATAAGGATGATTACACCGTGCCTAAATGGCCGGGCAGCACCGCTAAGGTGGGCAGCTTACTACACCATGTCTATATGGCATGGGCAGACACCACTAGTGGGCCGCGTGACATGATTACCCCGGACGCGGGAGGCCCAGTCTCGGGCTAATGATGTATTTGATTCAGTCATTTTACGCATGTATATGTGATATGTTTTAAAGGTGAAAGTGAGCATGTATGATTCTGCCGTAAGAGGGAAGCAGTTACAGTTATCTGTTCTTCCTATGCTTTCCATATTTCCTTATTATATTATCATATATGCCTTACATACTCAGTACATTGTTCGTACTGACATCCTTTTCTTTTATGGATGTTGTGTTCATGCCCACAGGTAGACAGGGAGATGGTGCAGACGCTTAGGAGCTTATTCGGCAGATCACAGGAGCACCCCACTACTCCGGAGGTGTAGCCCATTGGTATATTCTTTTGTGTACAGATATAGGGCATGGCGGGGTCCCGTCCCGTCACTAGGATTCTAGTATTCCCGTTAGAGGCTCGTAGATGCATATGTGTGGGTTGTATATGCTATGTGACCCCTTCATTGTAGATTTTGTACACCATTTTTGTAGCCTTATGGGCCTATGCTTATATACATATTTTGGGAGGTATTTGGAGAATGTCTTATGAGAAGTCTTGTGTTGAGAATGATATATGCCCAAGTTCAGGATGATAGATAGCATGATGAGTAGTGCTCGGTAGTCAGCTCTGGGTACCCATCATAGCCCACTAGTTGGGTCGTGACAAAAGTGGTATTAGAGCAGTTCTGTCCTAGGGAGTGTCTACGAGCCGTGTCCGATGATCTTGTTTATGGGTGTGAAGCGCGCCATATTTATAAACAAGAGGCTGCGAGGCATCTAGGAATAACGACCGTCTTTCTTCTCCATACATCGTGCGATAGAGCTCCGTTATAAGAATTCCTTTTCCCTAACTGTGTGTTATGATTTCAGCGATGTTGGTAAAGAGGAAAGCGACAGCCGCCCAGAAGGGCAAGGCTGCGGCAGGAAGACGGGTTGAACAGGAGCCACCGGTACCTATAAAGGAGGGTGAGTCCCATAATGAGGCTCCATCTCATACCTATCACACTCCGCCTGTTTCGGAGGAGCATGAAGGGGCCTCAGCTCCAGCCCCAGTGCCTCCAGTTCCTCCACCGGGTGCTTCGGGTCAGCAGATGACCAAGGCTATTCAGTTATTAATGCAGCTAGTTACCGCCCAGGCTCAGCGGCAGAGTGCGGGTTCGAGTGACAGGGCCACTAGTGCCAGAGCCCGTGATTTTATGAGTTTGAACCCGCCAGAATTTTTTGGGTCAAAGCCGGATGAACACCCGCAAGGTTTTATAGACGATGTTGAGGACACTGAGGATTATACATGCTTCTGATACTGAGTCAGTGGTGTTAGCATCCTATAGACTGTGGTATGTCACCATTCTATGGTATAATAATTGGATATCTTCGAGAAAGGAAAATGCACCTCCCCCGGTTTGGTAGGAATTCGTAGATGCTTTCCTTCGTCACTATTTGCCACCCGAGGTTCGAAGGGCCCGAGCTGACAGGTTTCTGAATCTAATGCAAGGAAATATGAGTGCTCGGGAGTACAGTCTCCATTTTAACTCATTGGCTAGATATGCTCCTACTATGGTGGCTAATATGGGAGACAGAGTACATAGATTTGTAAATGGCTTAGGGCCACATTTGTTCAAGAATTGCTTGACAGTTTCATTGTAGGAGGGAATGGACATGTTACACCTCGAAAAAATTTTCGTTGATGCACAGTGCATAGACTAACGAAGAGCACGAAGTGTACGGTATTTCAATAAGTAAGGAATGACATTTGATGACCTTAATTAAGATTTCAAAGGCATTCGAGGTAAGCGGAGAATGTTTGCCAAGAGAAGGTAAGAAACGTTATGTATCGAAAAGGATTTACGAGTACTGAATTAATGATGGCTTAATGATGTTTTGGAGAAGAGTTATAACGTCCCTTAGATTGTTAATGAGGTAATAAAAAAGTGTCAAGAAGGTTCCATAAGGATTGGAGATCAAACGAGTCGACGAGAATGAGTTCGGAAGAACTGGGCATTATACGGCCCAACATACTGGCCGTATAAATTATACTAGCCGTATGTTTGGCCGTATAATCAGCCTAGATGGCCAGCCTCACTGGACCAAATCTATGGCCAGACATACGGTCAGTATAATTTATACGGACCGTAGATCTGGAGCGGGACAGATTTGAGTATTATTAATAAGGGACCAAGTTCATTTCCTTTTATTTCCCCTTCACTCCCCTTCTCTCTAGAACATTTCTCCACACTTCTCCCACAAGAATTCAAGGGATACTAGTGAACAATATCATCAAACAAAGAGAATCAAGTGTAAGTAACCCATTAAAGTTCATCCAAGACAAGGAATCCAAGTGAAGGTTAAACTAGGGTTTTGCTCAAGTGAAGTGTTTCCACCCAAGGTTCATTCCTACACCATCTAAGGTAAGTTTTATGATATTTTCATGTTGTTTAAGGTATTGAGAAGTTGAAACACTTGGATTGTAGAAGAATATAGGAAATGGGTCATGAATGTGGGAATAGTGTCATTTTTGAGTAATAGCTTGGATTGAGTCATGATTCGTGATATGTTGTGATTATGGTTATGTTATAAATGATGTTAAGAACATGGGATAGACATTGTATATGAATGAATGTAATCATGTGCTATGACCATGGATATGGATGATTGGAAGTGAATTGAGGAGTAAGAATAATGTAGGTAAATAAAGACTATTGTTATGATGTTGTGAATGTTATTATTGATGTTTGGGAGTTTATATATGATATGGAGGAAGTCGTATAAATAAAGGAGATCTTTGTCAAATTTTCTCTGGCTTTAGTCATGTATGATAAGTTATCGATTTTCTAATGATAGTATAATGAAGGTAGAACCGTGAGCATTAAAGGAGAACGTGCAAGTGATAGAATAGTTGAACGGAAAAGGTATGTAAGTCACACCCCACCCTTGGTAAGGCATGATTGGCACCCGACACCTTACAAAAACCAAGCGAACCAACTTATAACTTACATCCTTCCTGTCACAAATGGAAACAATAGGATCAAGAGGCTAAATACGAACATAGTATCATGCATAAGTATATGTACATTAGACCCATGAAGCCGACATTACTATCGTCTCACTATGACTATGTTGTACACGAAGCTGCCCGCAAAGCCTCTATGAACATGAGGCGGGAAGTATACTGAGTCGAGACGGGGCCCCGACTTACCCACGAACAAAAATCATACATATATATATATATCTAGACTCGGCAGTGCTCCAGGAAGAAGTGGAGCTCACCAATCAGAACTGGTACCTGAAGGCAGCCTACTATGGAAGATCCTTGTCTCGTCTATCTACACCTGCGGGCATGAACGCAGCATTCACAAGAAGAGACGTTAGTACGAACAATGTACTGAGTATGTAAGGCATGAATAGTAATACAGTAAAAGATACTGAATATGGAAAATAATATAATGAACGTATGAAGATAAAGTAATATAAAAGAGATCAACCTGTGCCTCTGAATGCCCTTTTAAGGTGAATGTTGTGCGTCTTAGCTTTTTAAGAACTTTTCCATACATATCCATATATGATATCTCGCCCGACTGTTAAGGCACGGTAATACATATATATACACATAGTGTCTTACATGGTGTTATCTTATCAGGTCATGTAGGCTCGGTATTATCTTACTCGGCCATGTAGGCTCGGTGTTATCTTACCCGGCCCTTTCGGGACTCGGTGTTATCTTACTCGGCCATATAGGCTCGATATTATCCCCAGCTGATCAGTGGGATGCAATGCATACATACATACACACACATAAAAAAAATACATACATGAAATCAACATTATCATTGGCTTTACCATTATCATCATATCATTCCTGAAGGATTAACCATTGTAAGATGAAATCGACGATGTCACGGGAGTCCTGAGATTCATGAACTTACATAACATTGAATATAGAATCATTATCTTCACTATATCTCACCTCGAAGGAACGAGTAATATGAGGTGAGACCATTAACAATAAGCAAGATCAAGGGATTCATGCAATGGCTCCACAATCTCATAATACTCTTAAATCATAGCCTCAGAGTTTCTAGAAGAGAATCATCATCATCATCACAATCATCATAGAACATTTTTCATTTAACATCATAAGAAGCTTTAAGAGTCATGAACTTCTAGCTTTTGAAAACAAGGAGGTTATGAAAACAATTATGGGATCATAACTTGGGAATCATGCCTTTGAAAGAAATGGATGAGCCTTAACATACCTGTTCAGCCTCTAATTATCTACATTTATTCGTCTGATCTCGCAAGTCTACATTTAAGAGGATTCACACAATCGTTAGACTCATCGTTATACGCTTGTCTTAGTCCTTCAAATAAATCCATTTATAATCTGCCGAAATTAAAGGCACACCTCCTAGCCCGAAATCACAATACCAACAACAACTACAACTACGACGACTAACATCATCATCAATACCAAAATATTCCATAAAACATCCCACGCGATGTTTGCCAATTTCTCAACCAACAACTTTATTAGACAACCATTTCATCACTCTATCTTCGTAAATAAACCAAAAGTAATATTAATAAGGAGAGATTCATACCTTATTTTTGTTAAACAGACGATATCTTCAATATCCACCTTGAATCCACCCAAAACCATACTAGAATCACATCTATGCGTTTATCCGAGCTTCGATTAATACTCCGTCACTTGAAAATTGTTTACTTTTTGTTTCCCTCTCTCTCTTCAATTTTTGGGCTAAAATCTGGTGATAAAAGAGGGTTATTACCCTTTTTATAAGGGTCAAATTCGGGTTGGGTTCACTCTAGCATTTTTCTGCGACAAAGATGCTTGAGTGGCAATTCACATCGTAGCATGCGTTGTCATGTTTACGCTTGTCGTACCGAACTTGTAACGTCCATAATTCTCTACTCCGATGTCCTATCAACGAGAGGTTTTGTTGCGTTAGAAACTAGACTCGACTAACTTCATTTAGGCTTTTGTTTCACCTTAAAACACTTCATATGCTAAGAGATATTCGTCCCCCGCTTTGGACCAAATTTTTTTCTACACAAACATTACCCATCCTTTTTCCAAAGTCGTACTACTTCATTTCTTCCACTCATTTCCTTATAAAACCTTGGGTATACCTTATATACATCCTTCACTCAATAAATATACTTAGTAATGCTTGCTCCTTATATTCCAAAGAGGTTTTACTTAACCCTAACTCAACGTACTTATGTTTCAAATTTGATACGTGCACTTCGAAGATACGGGGTGTAACATCCTTCCCCCCTTAAAAACATTCGTCCTCGAATGTTGTAGTTTACAACCCACAACACCATCTTTGAT
Source organism: Lycium ferocissimum (assembly GCF_029784015.1). Lineage (NCBI taxonomy): Eukaryota > Viridiplantae > Streptophyta > Magnoliopsida > Solanales > Solanaceae > Lycium > Lycium ferocissimum. Next base: position 17,586,498 of record NC_081343.1, read on the forward strand.
TTGTTAGAACAATTATTTTTCCTTTAGGGTCCGATTACCATTTGCTTGAACTATAACTTGGGTCAGTCTCTTCTCATTCTTTCTTAACTATTTTATTGCCTTCAGTCATCTTCTTTCACTTCTTCCCTCACATCTATCAATACAATCCCGAACATAGGACTATGGCAATTCTTCTATTATGACTCTCTTGCAACGCAAGTATACTTATCTTTTGATTTCCTTGTATCGGCGATCGTCTCGTCGGTCGTTATTCCTTGTTCGTTTTCCGACGTGGCCTTCTTACAATTGTAGTTGGGCATAGCTTCACGTTGATGGTTTATATAATTCCTTAGCATATGCTCTCATATTCAGTATAATTAGTGATCCATGAAATGTTTTCTAATATCCAGTGAACTCTTTTGTTTCCATTCATAAGAGCAGCGTTCTTCCTTTCTTTGGAAAATTATCAAACTACCAATCGTTGTTGCTTTTGTTACAATAGTCGTTGTCATCCCAAGTGTCCTTTGGGTTCGTCGTCCTTTATGAATTTGGCTTTGAAACCTTTCTTGCTCTCTTTACTACCCCCTTTGGAC
>NC_081343.1:17587169-17601691 GCF_029784015.1 Lycium ferocissimum
TCGAGGTGGCAACCATTATTTATGGACGTTTAGAGTCTATAAGATCATACATAAAGATTTCAAAGTCAACCGATCACCTTTACATAGGTTTCGGACGTTTGATAGCTTTCTAGTCAAAATGGAGTCATTAGGATTCAATTGAATTGAATGAATAGTAGCCATTTTATAGATCGGGTTTCGAGGAGCAGAATTGCTCCCGGGGTTCCGATATCAACCTAACATACTAAGACATGCCAAAAGAAGGAATGGGGAGCTTTACACATACCTTAGATACGTCTTACGCCGCCCAAAACTCAAGTCCCGTTTCGCTCCGAGAATGCGAATGGTCAAGGTTACCAATTAGGAATCTTAAGGCTTAAGAGTTCATTTAACCTTTTTTTGTCTACCGAAATTTCGGGCAAAGACATTTCTCCTATATATATAACATCCCGAGACTTAGCTCGGCTCAATGGACATCAACACAACAGCCCACAATACCATAGACATCATAAGTCACAACAAAATGAGTTTAACATCAATATTCTCCATTTCTACATAAAGCGACAACTTTCATCCGAACTTCACAATATCAAACTAATATCGACATTATCATATTCATTTACTCATTTAGAGTTATTCAAACACATTCCAATAATATTCCAAGCGACGTACACAAATTCAAGTATGCCGTCATTTTCCATATTCTATCCAAAACTTCAACAAATGCGACAAACTACCAACTCGCATCATTTTCATCCAAATTCATTAACAACAACCACAATTCACATTTGGAATTTCATTTCTACAATTATATAAAAATTATGAAAAATTCACATAATTTCCCATATCGCCACACACCCAACTTTAATGCCAATTCAACTCATTAAACATTCATTTGAGTTATAAATGCCACAACGACGCAATCAACAAGCTAAATAAAACATAATTCATCTCCTTCACCATAACCATGGCTCACGGCCATCCAACACACACACACACACACACGGTTGCACACACACACTCCAAAACTACGGAATTCTCGTCTATTCTCAATCCTTATAATATTCATACGAATTCCATAACACAAAAATGGCAAAATTCTTACCTTTTCTTGAAATTCCAATTTGCCGCAAACGTCGCTCTTTCGCCAAACCAATTATATCAAGTTGGAGAGCGTCTTGCGTACTCTACAAATATGGGAAGAACAAGATTTTTGGATTAGAATCAAGGCTTGGGAATTTTTTTTTTTTTTTTTAAAGGGGTTCGGCCGAGAGCCTCAAATGGGGTGTTCTTCAATTTTTTTTTTTTGTGTTTGATTTGGCTTCTTGAAAATTCTAAAGGAACAATGATATATATCCAACTAAAGGTCATGTGAAAATCACATGACCACTTAATAAGGGGCTTGGGCCTAGCCTTGGCCGGCCACCCCTTGGACTTGGGCTCAAATTTGCTTTCAAATTTTTTTTCTTGGCCCAATTCATTAAAAATCCCGTTTTGAAATTCCCGAAACTAATTTCCAAAATTCCAAATTTACCCCCGGCCTTCTCCGGTGTCTTACACCAATAATTTCACAAACAACATAGTCATATTAACAAAGATCAAAATATTGCCTTATAACACACAAGTTTCAATTATTTCAAAATTTTCCAAATATGCGAAAACACGGGATATAACATTACAGATTTCATATGACTACAGATTTTACTTGAATTGAGAAGGACGAAAAGCATGTTTTTTTTTTGGAAAGCTTACATTATACATTCATTTCATGATTTAAGAGTCCAGTAAGATTATGAGTATCACGAGGATCAGCGGGTTCGCTCGGCCTTAAGTAAGGGTCGGGTGCCCATCATGCCCTATCAAAAGTTGGGGTGTGACAAATTGGTATCAGAGCGAGGTTCGTCCTAGGGGTTGTCTGCAAAGTCGTATCCAGTAGAGTCCTGTTTATGGTGTGAAGCACGCCACATTTATGCAAGCAGGAGGCTACGGGCATCTAGGGTGGTTACTCTTCTTTCACATCCGCGATTGTGCCATAGAGCCAAGTCATAGGGAATGAGATTCCTTATACTAACCTTTGATTTTACAGAAGAATGGCGACGGATGAAGAAAGTGACTAGCGATATTGGAAGTTACAAAGCATGCGGAGTAAGCAAAGGTATGAAAGATATATATGTCGGGTAAAATATTGAAGTACAATTGAAATTCAAGTTGAAGATTAAAAGGGAAAGCAAACAAGAAAGTGTAACGAGTGCGAGTTTGAGTTGGGCATACGAGGTATGTTCATCATTTTTAAAATACTTGTTGATATTGGGAGCCCCGTGTGCCGTGATATGATATGATATGATATACATATATACATATGTTGGCCCCGAGGCATTGTTGGTATTTCACGCGTGCGGTGGTTTGAGATAGTAACAATTACGGGGAAACTCGCCAAAATTTTTTACGAAAACAAAAGAGAATGAGATATAGGTTTATGATATGACTTGAAAGGTCGTACTAATAGTAATGATAGGATTTGACTAAGTTGCAGTACGAGCTGACCTCGAAAAAAGAAGTTAATTGCGGAATTAGAAGTAATAGTATGATTAAGACAAAGTACAGAGGAAAAGAATTGTGACGGATATGAATGTATTGATAAGACGACTAGAGAGATATTAAGGATAAAGTTGATCAGAAAGGGTAACGGGTTAAGAAGTGTTACATTATAGGATTGATTACGAATAAGATATAATGAGGATTGTTATGAAAATAAGTAAAGCCTAGCGAGAAAGTGGCCAAAGCTATGATGTGATCTATGTAGCTAGAATATAAAGGCAAGTATGAAACGGAAAAGCGAGCTATAGAACGAATAAGGAAGGCTTATCAAGTTCTGTAGGGAAAGTTTGGAATAAGGGTTATATAATAACGGAAATGATAGTGAGCATAAGAAAAAAAAGGGTAATTGGAAGGAGGAAATAAGAAGAAAGCGAGATAACAGTGTAGTAATAGACCATGACATGTGTAGCCAAGGATACGAGTACTATAAGTGACGGGACTGTGAAAGACTCGGTTATAGAAAGCATGAGGAACGAGGTAAAATGAGAGCAGAAATCCAAAGGCCGATAACCAAGTATTTATAAGTAACGGTGATCGAGGTGTGTTCACCACCATTGGGAATCTGGAAGTCTAGGAAGGAAAGTAGTCATATCCATAGGTGAAAAGGGAATATTGAGGATTGAGAAAGGGCTAAAATAGTAATTGTGGAGTCAGAAAAGTAAGAGACCCTTTCTAATTCGGAGGAGATGTGTTATGAGGACGTTTTGAAACCTCTTAAGACTTCAACTTACTCCAGATTACGTAATGAAGGTCATGCGGTGAGGTGAACACTATCATACTAGCATTAAAGTATCGTATTGCATCAGAGTTCCCAAGGTTAAGCGTGCTGGAATGAGAGAAATTTTAGGATGGGTGACCCCCTGGGAAGTGTACTAAAAGTTCTATAAGTCAGACACAGGAGAACCAAACGGGAAGCTAGAGTAGCCTAAGGGAAATTAGAGTATACGAGTGGGCGGAAGCCTTAAGAGGTCATAGGACGAGGCAGACTGAACCAGTGAAGAGAAAGAAGGTGCATCACGGCTCTAGAAGCAGGGTAAGTTGAATAGCCTTTGGAAATATTTTGTAAGAAAGATAGTAGAAAATATATATGTATATAGGTATGCACCTGATGTCCCATACATGGCTATATCAGCGGATATGTGTATTCCGGCAACCAACGTTGCGGTACGTGGAAGGCATTAATCGGACGATGGTAACGAAGTTCAAGTGAAAAGAAAAATAAAGGCACGAATGTTACAAGGCAAGGCCGATGTTGTTTTCCTACTAAAAGTTAAGCTTGGAAAGTTCTAGTACAATGATACTTGGAAAAGAAAGAAAGTGAGTAGATGGAAGGCAAGGGGATCAAAATGTCGAAATAAAAGTGCCGCCTAATTGAGATTGGAAATACGGACATAGGGCAAAGTATAATCGAATAATAGTATAAGTACACCCTTAAGGGGGAAAGCGAGTGCGAGAGATGCAAGTGTAAGATGGAGACAATCGACACTACAATATATTTGATACGGATGCTTGGGCTACGGTGCAAGATTCCTTGTTGAGACAAGTTAGTAAGCTCTAAAGCCAGCAATAAAGGGGTAGGAGTCGGGATGGTAATTGAGATGGTGCGAGAATTAATTGTGGAGATCATAAATGATATGACATTGGAAAGTGGATGTAAAAAAAAGAGAGAGAATACGACAAGGGAAAGTAACGAGTAACTTACAGAGACATTGTGAAAGATAACACTGCTATGCTGGATTAGAGGCTAAGATATGGGCAATAGAGTTATTCGCTAATGATACTGCGACCTATAAGTAGCAAGGGAGAAGGATAGAAAACTCCCTATAGTAGGAAGTGAGAAAATCAAAGGAGTGAATAACGAAAGGGAAAGGAGTATGACAAGATAGGCTACCAGCGAATGTTGGTACGGAGGGGGATATGTGAAGTAGCACGAACCAGGAGAAGGAAAGACCGTGACTAAGATAGAATATACTTTATACAAGTCGTACAAGAGTAGTTATGTTACCTATGAATATTTATATGCTAGGGATGAGACCAAGCGGGTACGAGAGAGATGAGAAAAGTTTGGATTCGGTAATAACAATACGATTATAATATTCTGCGTGCATTAAGGAAAGATGTAAAGGTGGGTTAAACTAAATTACCGAGATGAAGTTATTACTGAGGGGAAACAGGACATGGCTATGGGTGAACCAAAGACCTATCCCGATACCGGTTGCAAGATAAGAGGAGCGAAGACAAAGTAAGACATAAGGATTAGGGAGGCCACGCTAAGGTATTTCTTGGGCTAATTTGAGCACTTTCGCATATTCTTGTAAAGATTGCAACATAGTGTGGGACAGGGAAGTTGAGAGCAAGATCTGGGAAAAGGGACAATAGGAGAGTTTGAATTAAAGATAAAGAAATGACACGAGATAATGTGCCTAGAATGTTACAAGTTAAGTAAAGGGGATTATAGGATGATTTAAGCAAGATGATCGAACGCTGAGATTTAAAAAAAGAGGGTGAATTTATATGTCAAATTCTTTCGGAATCATACCCGACCGATGATAGTTAAAGCGGGGAGCGGCTATGTAGAGTTACTATATGAGGGGACTTCATTGCTACTTGATAACTAACTCCAAAGATAGAGACTAAGAGCAAAAGGTAGAGTGACAGCTAAGGTCTTTTAAAGGAGTCGAGAAGAAATACATGAGGCTGAAGATTCCAGAATATGGACTTCATGACAAACTTACCTCGCACTCTGCGGAAGTATGACTCTTCTAGGGTATTCTCGGTGGATGATGTCCAGGTAGCAGAAGAGCTAGCGTACGAGGAAAACCCTGTAGCTACCGGATCGTCAGGCGAGAAAGTTGCGTACTAAAAACGTGACTTCCGTTAAGGTATTGTGGCAGAACAATAACAGGGAGGAGATGACACGGGAAGCGAAGAGGAGATGAAGAATAAGTATCCCTACTTATTTCCTATGCCTACAGGTAATCTAAATTCCTAGAGTGGTTATGTTGATTGATAAATAAACTGTATGTGGTAGCTATAAAAGGAACTCCCCCGAAGTGCCTATAAGACCCTGTAAGACTAGTTTAACATTCGAGGATGAATGTTTCTAAGGGGAAGGATGTTACACCTTGGAAAATTTCGCGTTATTAAGGCGTGGACGGCTTAGTATGAGCTCGGGGAGAGCAGAGTTACACAAGGATTATGGATGAATATTATGTTATCTGAGCATAAGAACATATATATGACATTTGGAGAGTGTATGGAGTAAATCGGTTAACATGATCACTCGATGATAGCCCTCGAAACCATGAGTTAAGGTGGGGCCCACATGTCAGAATTTTATAAAGGATATATTATAAGTGATACAAGTAGTACATGGAAAGTTGAGCAAGTCCTAAGAAGGACCCATAAGCCAAATATGGACATAAGCCCTCCAAAAGGACGATTTAAGGAAACGTTTCTGGATGAGTTTACTTGGAGGGGCAAAAAAGGCATTATAAGTTTAGAATTTCGAAAAACACCAAGAATAAAAGTTGTGGATAATTGAAAGATATTTCCAACCATAGGTCGTGATCCCTCACACAATGTCAGAATCAAGAGTTATGGCCATTTTAAGAGCAAGACCCTAAGCTGCCAAATGGCTCCGCGGGCCCCACGTGAGAAGGTCGGTGAAACCGACCTAGGAGGGGTATAAATACCCCCATCAACCCCATTTTTTCAGCATAATAACATTCCAAAGGGTCCTAGAAAATTCTCTACACCTCCCCCAAGCATTGTAGTCCGATAAATAAAAAATTTGACAAGATTACGCCAAACTAGTCCGTGAAAGGTGATTGTTCTTGCTTCTACTTAAGCTTGGTGTTGGAAAAGGTTGATGTGGCTGAGTTTTTTTTCAAGTATAAGGTATGTTAATTATCCCATCTTTTATGTTGAGTTTATTTGAAGGTCTAGCAAGCCTTAAAAATGAAACTAGTTATGGAGAAAAGGTCATAGAGTGTTGTATTGTAGTTGTTGTGTTTATGGGCTGTTTTGAACGTGTTGTGGCCGTGTGGATGGACCGATTTATGCATACAAAAATGGTATCTAACATTGTTGGTGTTATAGCCCGTACTTTGTACGTTTGGATATTTCGAAGTCGTCGTGGGAAGTTAAGGACGAGATCATTTTCAAAAATCATTTTGATGTACGAGTTGTTATAAATATAATTTATGACTATTATTGCATGGGAAATATTGAGAAAGGTTAAGGGTAAAAAGAGAAATTTGCAAAATGGCCAATGGAAATAATGTGGAAGGTTAGGGGCAAAATCGTAATATTGAGAAAAGTCGAGGGGCAAAATGAAAATTTCACCCAAGTTTCATGAAAATTCCAAAGAGGCAAAGAGAAAGAAAGATGACCAAAATAAAAAATAAAAAAAATAAAGTCATCTTTTTCTTAGAAATTTAAGAAATTTCTAGAGAGAGGCATGTGCCTCTCACATGACCATGAGGAATATATATATATATATAAGAGGTGATGAATCATTCATCACTCCAATTGAGAACACAAAAAAAAAAAAAAAAAAAAAAAAAAGAGAGCAAGAGCCATGGGGTTCGGCCAACCCCATGGAAATTTAGCCATGGGAAAACTTTTTCCAAAAACTATTTTCTTGTGGTATTTATACTAATTCAAGGTCCCTCTACAACGTGGTGCAATTATTTCGGAAGATAAGTCGTTGGTTTTATCGAATCAACACTTTGGACAAGTGAAGAAGTTGGAAGAAAAAGGTAAGAATTCATGTTCTTTTGTATGTTGTAGAAGGCTTGTGTATGTTGTTGTATATAGAAATGAATGAAATTCATGAAAGCATGGAAATTGGGTGTTGGCCGTGCATGCATGTGGTGTGTAGGAAAAATGGTGTAATTATTTTATTTAGTGTTTTAGTTGTTGTAGTTGTAGATTTCATGTTGGTAATGAAAAGTTGATGATTCTAATTCAAGTTGTAATTGTTGGGAAATTGTTCTAGAAGTGGAGGTGAATTGAATGTAGTGTTCTTGTACTTATGAGAAATAATGTTGTTAGTATGTGTGAATTGTGGTAAAGTTTGTGAATTCGAATGAAGGAAGTGTGTTGTTGTGGTTCTTGTTGTGTTTGGAAGGTTTCGGGTGAAGTAGAGTGTTGGTGGAATAAGTTGAATATCTTGTGGATTGATTAAAATGCTTTTGGATTGTGTTGAATGATCTTGGATTAGTACTCGAATGTGCGAACAAATGTGAGTTGAATATAAATGAAATGTCGTGGAAGTGGTAGAACGAAGTTGCTAATGTTATTATGCATTTTAAATCAATGGTGGATATTGTTAGAGTAATTGTTGGAATTATTGTTAATAATGTGGCCGAGTTCCATTCTCGGATTTTCTGTGGTATTGTTGGCCGCACGGGGAATCTCGGGGTGGTATATTTACAGGGGAGGTACTGCCGAAATTTCGGCAGAATGTAAGTAAATTTATTTGAAAGATTAAGACAAGTATTGCTTAAGATTGAGTTCTTGAAGCTTTATCATTAATATTTGGTAAACATGACCATTTGTAGATTTTGGAGGAAATGGGATTCGAATTTGGAAAAGCTTAAGAAGCGGAACAGGTATGTAAGGCTTACCCTTTCTTTCTCTTGGCATGTCCTAGATATACTAGGCTTGAATTTGGACCTCGGGGACAACTCTACTCTTCGGAATCCACGTCCGAAATTGCCCCTTTTTCTTTCAGTAGAATTGAATCAATTATGTTGCTAATGGTTGGAAAAGATGTCTAAACACCTAGAACTTGAACAAATGAGACCCGACTATCTTAAAACTATCACGAATGATATTATGAAGTGTAAAATACGTAAATTGAGTACGCCACCCCATTTGACCCGAGGTGGGCCCACAACCCTCCGAGACCTTTGTATATTGTTCTATTAGCCTTATTTCTGTACGATAATTAATGGAAACTTTTGGCTCCTGTTCCGAGTTTGTTATAAGTATTTGGTAACTCGTATATGAGTATTAAAGTTCGGCTATTCCGACATAAATGCTTCGCATACGAATGATCGACTTGAATATTTGATATAAATATTCCGATGGAAATATTCTAATACAAGTGTTCTGATATAAGTATTTGAGAATAAATGTTCTGATATATATATATATGTTCTGACATAAGTATCCTGATCTAAGTATTCTGGTATAAGCATTCTGATATGATAATTCCGATATGAGTACTCCGGTATGAGCGTCTGATATAAGTATTCCGCTATCTGTATTTGGGTATGAGTCGTCTGATCTGAGTATTCTAGTACGAGTATGCTCTACAAGCCTTAACGTCCTTTATGTATGATCTCGGATCGCTTAAACAGTCCGAAGAGGTTTCTGCATTTCAAACGCTCATAGCTTTCTGATACTAATTCGGAAAAACCCGAAACTCATTTCTGAGCCTCCGAATGTCGGTAAGTGTCTGTATTCATCGAGTCTGGATTTATGTGCATATGGTTTCTCATGACTCTGCTCGTGCATAGCTCAATGTATCTTTCACTGAGTCCCGGGCCAGGGCATGTTATGTTCTCGTGCGTACTCTACGGTATGATTCTGATTCACTGAGTCCCGGGCCAGGACATGTTCTCGTGCGCATTCCACCGCATTGTTCACCGAGTCCCTCCTACTTGCGGGCGGGACACGTTATCCGTATATGTTTATGATGATATGGGGATGGCGGCCGGGGATGGCACATTATGATTATTCACCGAGACCCGCGAGAGGGCGGGACACGTTATGTATACATGGTACATGATTCGACATGCATGATTTCACCTACCGAGTCCCTTAACAAAGGGCGGGACACGTTATTTGCATATATGACATATGATTACGCTATTTATGATCCTATTCACCGAGTCCCTTATCGAGGGCCGGGACACGTTATATGCATACGTGATCTATGATTTTGACATGCATCGATGAGTCTATCCACCGAGTCCCTCACAGGAGGGCCGGGACACGTCACATACATGTACGATATATGACTCTGGCATATGATAATTCTGTTCACCGCGTCCCTTCGCAAAGGGCCGGGATCTGGCATCTGTGTGAACATCATATGGTTCCGATATGTATAATCTGTGTCCGAAAAGTAAGCATCTGAATATTCTGTACGTTCTGTAATCTGTCTGATATATATAACATCATCTGAGTACTCTGTACGTCCGGAATTTCGTCCGACATATGACCTCGTCTGAACATTCTCGTACGTTCGCACTCCGTCCGACGTGCGATATTATCGGGCACTCGTATTTTCTCGCACCTCTTCGGACATGCGATCCGTGATTACAAACTAAGTATTTTGGTACTCTGTTGACCCACTTACTTTTCGTACCTCTTCCGGCATATGAGACAGTATGTATGGGTTGTGTCCGAAAGGTAAGCGTCCGGTATACCGAGTAGTGTATTTACACCGTTATTTCATCGTTTCGGTTATGGTTTGTTCCTCGTACGCATGCTTTTACATACTCGCACATATTCCGCACCGACCCCCTTTCGGGGGCTGCGTTTCATGCCGCGCAGTACTCCCGGATAGTGAAGTTATTATAGAAGATGTTCCAGCGGAGATGGCAAGCTCCATTTTCCCGGAGTGCTGCCGAGTCAGAGTTTGTCTGTCATGATTTCTGGATCTGTGTTAGAGACTTTGCAGACAGCGTCGTGGGTATGATATGTCAGTCTGTCAGCGGCTCCATCAGCCGATATGTCGATTTGTGTTATGTAGTAAACCTTGTATAATTACAGATTTTGTCAGATTTATAAGCTTCATTATGTATTTCCTGATTATTCAGTTTAGAGATTTGAAAAAATTTATGTGCGTAATAAGAGTCTGTGGGTTCGCTCGGCTCCGGTTGTGGGGTCGGGTGCCCATCACACCCTAGTAAGGTCGGGGTGTGACAGTTGGCGTGTTGATGAGATTATACTCCTTGATTGGGATGGAAGAAAGTGCATATTGTTGTTGTATGTTGAAAAACATCGTGTGGGATGTTTATGGAATATGTTGGTATGAATAATAGTGTTGTTGATGTTGGTATTATTGTTGTTGTTGATTGGTTTCTGAATTGTAATTTTGGGCTAGGCATATAAACGGGGAGATCTTTGCGATTTTCGGCAAAATATAGAGTAGTTTGATTTGAAATTTGGAACAAGTGTGCAATAAAGAGTCTAACGTTAGTGTGAATCCTTTTAAGTATAGGCTTACGAGCTTGGACGAATAAGCGTAGCTAATAAGAGGTGGAACAGATATGTAAAGCTTAACCTTTCTTTCTTTTGGCATGTCTTAGATGTAAGTAAGGTATGATATAATACGAGCCTTGGGTAACTCCATTCATAAGATCCGAGCATGTCTACGATTCTTATTCACTTCTTGATATTCGCACTCTCAATACAGTCGAGCTATTGCCTTGAGTCTCTTGCATGATTGGATAGAAAATGTTGCATAAAGAGTTCTTGTTCCTAAAGGATTCTATGTTGAATAATGCCCGTAACTTTCATAAACGGGCTCGGATTGCTTTGATATGTTCATAAAGTGTTCTCTAATGCATAATGCCCGTAACTTTCATGGGCGGGCTCGGATTGGTTTGATACATGTCTATGATCTCTAAGACTCTCTTTAATGTAGTCCTAATGGCATTTAGAACGGATTTAATATGACTATCGTTTTAATGCTCGAGCGTGATTACTTACTTATCCATCGAGTCTGAAATGATGATTTATATGCATATGGTTTCTCACTACTCTGCTCGTGCTAGCTGTTATTATATCTTTCACGAGTCCGGGCCAGGTATGTATTCGTGTACGGTTTCACCGCATTGTTCACCGAGTCCCTCACTAGAGGGCGGGTATATATATATATATATATGATGATGATATGATGATATGGGGATGGCGGCCAGGATGGCATATGATGATTCTATTCACCGAGTCCCTCACTAGAGGGCCGGACACGGTATATATATATGATGATATGATGATTCTATTCACCGAGTCCCTCACTAGAGGGCCGGGTACGGTATATATATATGATGATATGATGACATGATGATTTTATTTACCGAGTCCCTCACTAGAGGGCCGGGACACGTTATATATGCATATGTACAAGATGATTATTCACTTATGTTTCTAAGTCCCATAATGAATTGGATATGATATTGACATGCATGGTTTATGTTTCAAAGGCAAGCCTTGTGGTTTTACGGTTCGTACTATTTTCTATATTCCTTACTTGATGCACGATTCGATTTCGTATTCCATGCTTTACATACTCGGTACATATTCCGTCCGACCCTTTCTTCGGGGTGCGTTTCATGCCACGCGAGTGTATACGACAGTAGAGGATGCTAGTAGAAGATGTTCCGGTGGATTGGCGAGCTCCATTTCCTTCCGGAGTCTTTGCCGAGTCGAGTGTCTAGGTTATGGTATCTTGATTTATGTTAGAGACTTTGCGACGAGTCACGTATATGACATGTCGATCTTGTAAGCGGCTCTATAAGCCGATGTATCATTATGCATTATGTTACAGATTTCATATGACTACAGATTTTACTTGAATTGAGAAGGACGAAAAACATGTTTTTTTTTTGGAAAGCTTACATTATGCCTTCATTTCATGATTTAAGAGTCCAGTAAGATTATGAGTATCACGAGGATCAGCGGGTTCGCTCGGCCCTAAGTAAGGGTCGGGTGCCCATCATGCCCTATCAAAAGTTAGGGTGTGACAATTACTTACCTCTGTACTGATTCCTTCAACTTCTGTCATACGCAATCTTACAATTTGAACTTATCACTAAATTATACATCTAACTAATTCCCCTGCTTTACTATAAAATCAGCTTATCTTGATTATGACCAATTCATTCTCATAGAAGATGCACATTTTGATGACATAGCTTCAGCAAAGTGACTTAGCTCTGTAATCCCAATATCACCATCCATTTCCTTTGTCAACAGCATTCTTCCGCTGAAATCAAAGGTTAGTACAAGGAATTTCATTTCCTATGACTTGGCGCTCAACGCACGATCTAAGATGAGAAAATAAGGTCAATCATTCCTAAATGCCTCGCAGCCTTCTGTTTAGAAGTGCGGCCGGCTTCACACCCACAAATAGGACTCTGGTAGACTCGGTTTGTAGACAACCATAGGACAGAACTGCTCTGATACCAATTTGTCACACCTCACCCTTGGTAAGGCGTGATTGGCACCCGGCACCTTACGAAAATCGAGCGAACCAACTTATAACTTACATCCTTCATGTCTCAAATAGAAACAATAGGATCAAGAGGCTAAATACGAACATAGTATGATGCAGAAGTATATGTACATTAGACCCATGAAGCCGACATTACTATCGTCTCACTATGACTAATTTTGTACACACGGTGAACCTCTACAAAAGCCTCTATGAACATGGACCGAAGTATACAAGTTGGGACAGGGCCCCTGACATACCCTGAAAAAAAATCATAAATATATATATATATATATATGTAGACTCAGCAGCGCTCCAGGAAGAAGTGGAGCTCACCAATTAGAACTGGTACCTGAAGGCAGCTTACTATGGAAGATCCTTGTCTCGTCTATCAACACCTGCGGGCATGAACGCAGCGTCCACAAGAAGGGACGTCAGTACGAACAATGTACTGAGTATGTAAGGTATGAATAGTAATATAGTAAAAGATACCGAACATGGAAAATAATATAATGAACGTATGAAGATAAAGTAATATAAAAGAGATCAACCTGTGCCTCTGAATGCCCTTTTAAGGTGAATGTCGTGCATGCTTAGCTTTTTAAGAACTTTTCCATACATATCCATATATGATATCTCGCCTGACCGTTAAGGCACGGTAATACATATATATACACATAGCGTCTTACATGGTGTTATCTTACCCGGCCATGTAGGCTCGGTATTATCTTACCCGGCCACGTAGGCTCGGTGTTATCTTACCCGGCCCTTTCGGGACTCGGTGTTATCTTACTCGGCCATATAGGCTCGATATTATCCCCAGCTGATCAGTGGGATGCAATGCATACATACATACACACACATAAAAAAATACATACATGAAATCAACATCATCATTGGCTTTACCATTATCATCATATCATTCCTGAAGGATTAACCATCATAAGATGAAATCGACGATGTCACGGGAATCATGAGATTCATGAACTTACATAACATTGAAAATAGAATCATTATCTTCGCTATATCTCACCTCGAAGGAACGAGTAATATGAGGTGAGACCATCAACAATAAGCAAGATCAAGGGATTCACGGAATGGCTCCACAATCCCATAATTGTCACGACCCAACCCCGTAGGCCGTGACTAGTGCCCGAGCTGGGCACCCATACACACTCAATAACCGAAATCAGCATACAAACAATCTATACCAACATAAAGATCATACGTGGTTCCAAACTGTCACATACAAACATATAAACTGCACAAAAGCCGGTAAGGCTGTCATAATATATATAACGTAGCGAAGCATACATACACGCAATTTACAAGGTGGCCACGGCGGATGGGCCGCCCAAACACAACTTACTAACGCATCCGAACCGGCCGTACATAACCCACATCTATGTCTACGGACCTCTAATACGAACGAAAAAAATCGGATGACGGGACGGGGCCCCGCCGTGCACAGAATAAACATAATCATATACATCGGGAGAGTATATACCCAAAATATCGGCTCCGAGAACAAAGGGAGCACTGCGAGAATGAGGAGAATGGGAATCCTACGCGGTGGATCACCAAAACGCGTATACGAATGTACTGCGGGCATGAAACGCAGCCCCCGAAGAAAGGGGTTCGGTACGAATATGCTGGTATGCAAAGCGAGTACAGAAAACGAAGTCATAACCGAAGTAAAGTGCACCGA
>NC_081343.1:17601791-17707442 GCF_029784015.1 Lycium ferocissimum
ATGCATATATGACATGATGATGATTATGAGAGTAAGCCATGCATGTATGATTTCCTTTATGATCCAGTCAGTTGCAGTTGCCTTTCATTGATGCCTCCTTAGTTCATTGATGTTTTATTATTGTTTATGCCTTACATGCTTAGTACCATATTCGTGCGCGTCCTTTCTTCGGACGTGTGTGTTCATGCTGAGGCAGGGGAGGTGACCCGGACTGCCCAGGAGCTAGCGGCTGATTTGAGAGCACTCTATTCTCCGGAGGTGCTAGTGATTATTCTTTTGGTACATATATGTATATATTCATGGGCACGCAGGGTCTGTCCGAGTCCATATGTCTAGTACTCTAGTAGAGGCTCGTAGATACGCAGTGTAGGTAGCATGGTCCCATAGTTTGTATGTATATATATATATATATATATATTGTATATCATTTTGATAGCCGAAGGGCTTATGTTTTAAAAGTAATTATGTTTCAAATGTTCACAGATTTCTATGATTATGAGTATATGTTATGATTGGGAGTAGATAAGTAGTATGATGAGTGGTGTTCGGTGGTTAGCCCCGGATACCCGTCACGGCCCGTAGCTCGAGTCGTGACAGTTTAACAATGATATTCTAGTATATTCTCGATCAGAAGCAGAGCATACGGATCATCTACGTACTGTCCTTGGGATTCTTCGAACTCGTGAATTGCATGCTAAGTTTTCAAAATGTGAGTTCTGGCTGAATTCTATGATTTTTCTGGGCCATATTATCTCAGCTGATGGTATTCGCGTGGATACTCAAAAGATTGAAGCTGTGAAGACTTGGCCGAGGCCTACGACACCTACGGAGGTCCGTAGCTTTCTGGGATTGGTAGGTTACTATAGAAGATTTGTGGAAGGATTCTCTTCTGTTACGCACCATTGTGAAGCTAACACGAGAAATCGGCAAAATTTCGGTGGACGATGCTTGTGAGCGCAGCTTCCAGGAATTGAAAAATAGATTGACTTCGGCCCCAGTCCTGACACTTCCAGAAGGGTCAGAAGGCTATGTTATTTATTGTGATGCCTCTGGTGTTAGGTTAGGCGTTGTATTAATGCAGCATGGGAAGGTTATAGCCTATGCCTCCAGACAGTTGAGGAACCATAAGCAGAATTATCCGACCCATGACCTCGAATTGGCTGCGGTTATTCATGCACTGAAGATATGGAGACATTATTTGTATGGTGTGCATGTGGATATCTACACGGATCATAAGAGCCTCCAGTATATTTTCTAGCAGAAGGAGCTGAATCATCAGCAAAGGCGGTGGTTGGAGTTATTGAAAGACTACGATATGAGTATCTTATATCATCCGGGGAAAGCTAATGTGGTGGCTGATGCTCTTAGCTGCAAATTCATGGGCAGTTTATATGACATTCAACCGGAGAAGAAAGAATTAGTTCGTGAGCTCCACCAGCTAGCTAGCCTCAGAGTTCGTTTAATTGATTCGGGCAATGCAGGAGTTGCTTCTCATAACCCAACTGTTTCATCCTTGGATATGGAGGTGAGAAAGCGCCAAAATGAAGATCCCCAGTTGAGTCACTATCGAGATACACTTCCTCAAAAAGAGAAGTCACCATTTGAGGTTTCTGTAAATGGAGTTCTCAAGTATCGAGGCACGCTGTGTGTGTCAGATGTGGCAGGACTACGTCGTCAGATTCTGGAAGAAGCTCATTACTCCCATTATTCCATTCACCCAGGAGCGACAAAGATGTATCACTATCTTAAGCTAATATATTGGTGGGATGGAATGAAGAAGGACATAGCAGAATTTGTAGCTCAGTGTCCAAATTGCCAACAAGTGAAAATTGAGCATCAAAAGCTAGGAGGATTGCTACAAGCAATGGAAATTCCAACTTGGAAATGGGAAGTGATCAATATGGATTTCATTATTGGTTTACCTCGTTCTCGGCATAAGTATGATTCCATATGGGCAATCGTGGACAGACTTACGAAATCAGCTCATTTTCTTCTAGTCAAAACCACATATTCAGCAGAAGACTATGCAAGGCTGTATCTTAAAGAAGTAGCACGGCTTCATGGTGTTCCAATGTCTATTATCAAAAATAGAGGGGCACAATTTATTGCTAAATTCTGAAAATCCTTTCAAGAAGGTTTGGGAACTCAAGTGCGACTCAGCACAGCATTTCATCCACAAACTGATGGGCAAGACGAACGCCTTTATTCAGACCTTGAAAGATATGTTGCGGGTGTGTATATTAGACTTCAAAGGTAATTGGGATGAACACTTGCCACTTATCGAATTCACCTATAATAATAGTTATCATTCCAGCATCCAGATGGCTCTGTATGAAGCTTTATATGGAAGGAAGTGTAGGTCGCCAATTGGATGGTTCGAAGTCGAAGAGACCCAACTGATAGGCCCAGAATTAATTCAGCAAGCGGTGGAAAGATCAAGCTTATCAGAGACCGATTGTTGATAGCCCAAAGCGCCAAAAATCTTATGCAGATAACCGCCGACAGGACTTAGAATTTCAAATCAATGATTGGGTGTTCTTGAAAGTGTCGTCCATGAAAGGTGTAATGAGATTCGGCAAGAAGGGTAAACTTAGCCCCCGGTATATTGGACCTTATAAGATTGTGCGCAAGGTAGGCCAAGTGGCTTATGAACTAGATTTACCTCTAGAGCTTGAATTAGTCCACCCCATTTTTCATGTGTCAATGCTCCACAAATGTGTTGGGGATCCATCTAGAATCGTGCCAGTGGATGATGTTCAAGTTACCGAGAAGTTGGCCTATGAAGAGGTACCCATTGCCATACTAGATAGGCAAGTGCGGAGACTCAGAACTAAAGATGTAGCCTCAGTTAAGGTTCTGTGGAAGAATAACAATAGAGAAGAGATGACTTGGGAAGCAGAAGAAGATATGAAGTCTAGATATCCGCAATTGTTTCCGCCCCCAGAAAAGGTTCAAGACGAGATGCCATTGGCATAAGGTATATAACGCTTTCTTTTAATGTTTTGGTCATGTGTGTCCATGTTTTTCTTGCTATTGTTGTTGTGGCGATGTTATTTTGGGTGTTGTGACAGGATGGTAGTGCTATATTACAGGGAAAACTCTGGCGAAATTTCTCTAGAATTCCTGAGAACTTAATATTCGAGGACGAATATTCTTAAGGGGGGGAGAGTGTTACACCTCAAAAATTTTATGTCGTTGTGTCGTAAATAGACAAACGTGAGCTTAAGGTGAACATGAGGTTCTTATGATTATAAAAAGGGTATTTGGTGGCTTTAAAGTGCATACGATAAGATTTTGAAGTTATATGAAGTAGGGAAACTAAGTTCGTCAAGGAAAGTGAAGTATAAGTGAGCTTGGGAAGATTTTGCAAACTGTCGAGTTAAGGATTGATTGGTAATGCCTTGGAGAGGAGTTATGAGGATATTTAGATTGTTAATGAAGTGTTAAACAAGTGTCAAGAAGGTCCCATAAGGATTGGAGATCAAACGAAACGACGAGAACAAGTTCAGGAAGAAGGTGGGTTATACGACCATTTATACGGTCCGTATAACTTTATACGGTCCGTATAATGGTCTGTATAACTGTTACAGAGAAGGGCCATCACCGATGGAGTTATAAGGTCACTTATACGGACCGTATAATATTATACGGACCGTATAAGGGCCCGTATAATCCCGTCGGGCTGAGTTAATTTCCAAGTATAACTATAAGTTCCAAGTTCTAATTTTTCATTTTCCCATCTTCTCCACTCCTCTCAAGAACTCTAGAATATTCCACATACCTTACTAACATAAATTCAAGGGAGATCAAAGATCAAACACCAATAATCAAAGGAAATCAAGTGTATGGGTGTTCATTAGGGTTAATGAAAGCTAGAAATTCCTTTGGAATTGAAGTTAGGGTTTTCTCCAAGTGAAGTATTCTCATCCAAAGCCCATTCCTACATAATCAAAAGTGAGTTTTGTCTTCATTTTATGCTAATAAGAGTATTGAGTGGTTGAATAACTTGGTTTGAGGAAGAAAGTAGAATATGGAGTTCAAATATGGAAATAGTGGTGTTCTAGAATAGTGACTTGACTTGAATGATAGTTCTTGACATGTTATGGGTATAATCTTGTTAGGAATGATGCTAATGACGTTGAAGGAGTATTATATGAAAAATTAATATGTTGTTGTATTGTATTCATGGTTGTGGATGATTTGAAAGAGAACTTTTAGAATTGAATAATGTCAAGCTTAATGAAATTTATTGATTATGATATTATGGATGTTGTTATTGATGTTTGGGAGTTGTTATTGTTACATATCGAAAATATTTCATGTTGTCAGGTGGTAGATAGACCAATGCAGGGTAAGAAGTATATGATGTCCCTACAAGTAAGAAGGGGGTACTTAACGGTTCTAATTAAGATTCCAAAGACATTTGAGGCAAGAGAAGAAAGTTCGTTGAAGAATGTCAAGTATATGTCGTGTTTAAAAAAAAAGGGAGGGGAGGGGGGGGGGTTTGCAAAGTACTGAGTTAATGCTGGCTTAATAATGTCTTGAGGAAGAGTTATAACGCCCCTTATATTGTTAATGAAGTGTTAAACGAGTGCTAAGAAGGTTCCACAAGGATTGGAGATCAAACGAAACGACGAGAACAAGTTCGGAGAGAAGGTGGATTATACAACCATTTATACAGTCCGTATAATATTATACGGTCCGTATAACCGTTACAGTGAAGGTCCATCACTGATGAAGTTATACGGTCACTTATACGGACCGTATAAGGGTCCGTATAACCCCCGACGGGCAATTTTTATCTTTTATAAAATGATGACTCCAAGTCTTATTTCTCAATTCGTATTTCCTCAACTTCTCTCTAAACCTCTAGAATATTCCACACACTTCATTTACATGAATTCAAGGGTAATCAAAGATCAAATACTAAAAACTAGTAGAATCAAGTGCAAGAATGCTAACTAGGGTTGATGGAAGCTAGAAATCTCTTTGGAATTGAAGTCAGGGTTTTCTCCAAGTGAAGTATTTCCATCCAAAACCCATTCCTTCATAATCAAAGGTGAGTTTTATGTTCATTTCATGCTATTAAGAGTAGTGAGTGGTTGAAAGACTTAAATTATGGAAGAAAGTAGAAAATGGGTTACAAATATGAGAATAGTGGTATTCTTGAGTAGTAGTTTGACATGAATCATGATTCTTGACATGTTATGAGTATAATCTTGTTATAAATGGTATTAAGAATATTGGAGAAGCATTATATGAGGAGGAATGTGGTGTTGTATTATGGCTATGGTTACGAAGGACTTTGAGAGGGAATTTTGAGAATTGAATAATGACTAGCTAAACAAAGTTTATTGATTATGGTATTGTAGTATTATTATTGATGTTTGGGAGTTGTTATATTATATGGAGAAAGTTGTAGAAACAAAAGAGATGCTGCCCAATTTTCATTAGCTTTAGCTTAGCTTCAAGTATGTTTCTGATTATCTAATCTTAGTACGAATTCCCTTGAATGTAGAATTACGAACTTGGAAGGAAGCGTTTAGTTGGCAAGTAGAAAGGCGCAAAGGTATGTCAGGCTAGTCCCTTCTTCTCTAAGGCATGATTCCTACAACATGACTCTCTTATATTCCGAAAACTATGAGTCTATGATTATTAAGAGCTTCTCCTGAAATAAAGATAAGAGATGCGTTGTGAATATGACATTGATGATGATGAGTCTAAGTCTAAAGATTCCAAGGCTTATGATATGATATTCTTATGAATCTAATGATTCCATGATGTTATTCATTGTTGCTAGACTCACCTATGATGCTAGTTCCTTCAAGGTGAGGCATGATGATCATGACTACTCCATAATGGAATCAGGGATTCTCGACCTTACGTCACCCCGATAGAGTTATAGTTTGTACTTGAGTTCTAATGCATTCTTTATGATAAGTATATGATGATGAGATTGCACCGTGCCTATATGGCCGGGCAGACACCGCTAAGGCGGGCGGCATATACACCATATCTAGATGGCATGGGTAGACACCATTAGTGCGCGACATAAGATGGTTACCCCGGACGCGGGAGGCCTGGACGCAGGCTAATGATGATCACACCGTGCCTATATGGTCGGCAATCTTATATATACATACTTGACATGATGTTGTTTATGATGTAAGTTAGCATGCATTATTCCGTCTTAAGTGACATTGTTATATCCCGTATTTTATACGTTCGAATATTTCAAGGTAGTCGTGGCAAAGATAAGGGAATGACCATCTCCCAAAATTATTTTAATGTACAAGTTGGTTATGAATATGAGTAGTATGGAAATATCGGAAAAGGTTAAGGGTAAAAAGAGGAATTCGCAAAATGGTTCACGGAAATAATGCGGAAGGCCAGGGGCAAAACGGAAATTTCACACAAGGATCAGGGATAAAGATTATATTACCTGAGTATGAGAATGTATATATATGGAATTTGGAGAGCGTAGGAAGTAAACCGGTTAACGTGATCACTCGAGGATAGCCCTTGTAACCATAAGCCAAGGTGGGGCCCGCCCATCGGGACTTTATAAAAGACATATAAAGAGATATATGGGTAGTACATGTGAAGTTGAGCAAGTCCTAAGAAGGACCCATAAGCCAAAAATGAGTGTAAGCCCTCCAAAAGGACGATTTAAGAAAACGTTTCCGGATGACCTGACTTT
This sequence comes from Lycium ferocissimum, assembly GCF_029784015.1. NCBI lineage: Eukaryota > Viridiplantae > Streptophyta > Magnoliopsida > Solanales > Solanaceae > Lycium > Lycium ferocissimum. Next base: position 17,608,492 of record NC_081343.1, read on the forward strand.
AAGGGGCAAACACGGCATTATACGTTTGGAATTTGGGAAAACCCCCAGAAATAAAAGTTGTAGATAATTGAATTAGCTTTCCAACGGTAGGTTGTGGACCCTGACACGATGTCGGAATCAAAAGTTATGGCCATTTTAAGAGAGAGACCTTAAGCCGCCAAAAAATAATAAAGAGAAACCGCGGGCCCCACGTGGGGAGGTCAGTGAAACCCGACTTAGGGGTGCTATAAATACCCCATAAATCCTATTTTTTCAGCAATATTAGCATTCTAAAATTTCTAGAATTCTCTCAAACTTCTCCCAAATATTATAGTTTGATAAATCAAGAATTTAACAAGATTTCGCCAAACTAGTCCGTGAAAGGTGATTGTTCTTCTTTCTACTCAAGTGTGGCGTTGGAGAAAATTTATGTGGCTGAGTTTCTTCAAGTATAAGGTATTTTATTCATCCCATATCTTGTGTTGAGTTTATTTTAAGGTCTAGCAAGCTTTAAAAACGAAAATAGTTATGGAGAAGGGTCATAAAGTGTTGTGTTGAAGCGATTGTGTTTATGGGCTGTTTGAACATGTTGTGGCCATGTGTATGGACTGATTTATATATGTAAAGATGGTATATAATATTGTTAGTTTGTTGGCGAGATTATACTCCTCGATTGGGACGAAAGGAAGTGCATGTTGTTGTTGTATGTTGAAAAACATCGTGTGGGATGTTTATGGAACATATTGTTATGAATAAAAGTGTTGTGATGTTGATATTATTGGCATGATTGTTGGTGTTGTTGTTGATAATTTGGCCGGGTTGAATTCCCCGGATTGCTGTTGATTAAAAATTGGCCGAGTTAGATTCTCGGGGATGGTGTATTTACGAGAGGAGATCTTTGCCGAAATTTCGGCGGATAACAAGTAAATGTATTTGAAGGATTAAGAGAGGCATATGATAATGAACCTAACGATGGTGTCAATCTTCTTGAATGTAGACTAGCGATAGCGAGAGTTGGACAAGTAAACGTAGCTAGTAAGGCGCGGCGCGGTATGTTAAGGCTCGTCCTTTCTCTTTCTATGGCATGATTCATATGTAAGATGTGTTAAGCGTTTCCATAACGATTTCATTTCCAAAAGCTAGAAGTAAGGGTTTTAAAACATGATTTCCTTCCTAAAAGTCTACAAGTGTTTTCCAAAATATTCCTTTTTCTTCAAAAACCAAGTTTTACAATATTGAAAGTCTTAACGACTAGAACGACGACTCCGATTTTACAATGACAAAGATGATGCTAAACATGAGAAAATGTCTATGACACGATATGCTATGACATGTTACGATATGATATGACATGACATGATATGATATGACATGACACGATATGACATGATATGATATGAAATGATATGACATGATATGATATGACACGAAATGACATGTTCTACGTTATCTTAATGTTATTCTCCGTTGGTAGTCTCGCCTTATGATTATTGATCCTTCAAGGTGAGACAAAGCGGCCATGATTGCTCCATAATGCGATCGGAGGTTTCCGACCTTTCGTCACTCCGATGGATACATGACTTTCTTTGGGCTCTCATGCATGCCATACCTGTATATGGGTTGGGGGGATGGGATACATGTATATGTGGGGAATGGGAAGGGAAACATGTTTCATTGCCACCTGGTCAGTTGGCGTTATCATCCCGGACGCGGGATTTATGGGCGGCCGACGTATTTCGGCGCTATGTGGGTGAGCCGACTTGTTCGGCGCTATGATACCATATGACCAGACCAGCATGCATGGCATCCGCCCCCGGGGGGCACTCGTATGCACGGGTCACGTTTTACGGTATATGATCCCTATGTACCGGTTACGACTTACATGATATGCTCCACATGTACAAAAAGTTACGCCTTTATACATGATATGTCCTATATGTACGGTGTTACATGTTCCATATGTATAGCTTACTCCTTTACACATGATATGTCTCATATGTACGGGATGCTCTCTTCTACATGATATGTTCTACATCTCCATCAGTCATTACACATGATTACATCCCATCGAGTTACTTTCCATGCCTTACATACTCGAGTATATTGCTAAATGACCCTCTTCTTCGGGGGTGCGTTTCATGCCGCGTTGTGTGAATCCGAGATGAGGCGAAGCTAGCATAGAAGATGTCCAGCGGGGTTGGTAGGCTCCACTTGTCAGAGTCTTGTCGATTCGAGTATATGTGCCATGATGATTTGTCCGAGTTAGAGACTTTGCGAACGAGTCGTGGGTAATGGGTTGTCGCCCATAAGCGGCTCCAACAACCGACACGTTATTACGAGTCTTATATGATGTCGATCGTGCTTATGGAAAAGAAAAAAAAATTCTATGCATTCATTTCTAACTGATTCATAAGTTCACATGTGTAATAAGAGTTAGCGGGTTCGCTCGACTCCGAATATGGAGTCGGGTGCCCATCACACCCTAGTAAAGTCGGGGTGTGACAGACATTCAGTTACAGGTTGTTTCCTTACTTGATGTTTTCTTATCTCTTCGATATGTTATTATTGTTCATGCCTTACATACTCAGTACATTGTTCGTACTAACGTCCTTTCTTTTTGGACGTTGTGTTCATGCCCACAGGTAGACAGGGAGGTGGCCCAGATTCCTAGGAGCTACTCAGCAGATTTACAGGAGCACTCCACTATTCCGGAGGTGCCATTTTTGATACATTATTTTGTGTACATATTTGGGTGCGGCGGGGTCCTGTCCCGTCCTTATGTTTCAGTACTCTAGTAGAGGCACGTAGATACGTATGTGTGGGTAGTAGTTGTCTCATGAAGACATCAGTGTATATTTTTGTATATCATTTTTGCAGCCGTGAGGGCTTATGGGTATATATATGTGTTGCATTGGAGATTATGTATGTTCAGGTTTGGTATGATGATTAGCGTAATGAGTGGTGCTCAGTAGTCGCCCTCCGGGTACCCGTCATGGTCCCTCAGCCGGGTCGTGACAGAAGTGGTATCAGAGCAGTTCCGTCCTAGGGTGTATCTACGAGCCGTGTCCAGCAGAGTCTCGTTTATGGGTGTGAAGCGCGCCACATTTATAAACAAGAGGCTGCGGGGCATTTAGGAAAAATGACCATTCTTCTTCCTATTAGATCATGGGATAGAGCGATGTTATAATATTTATGTCACACCCTAATTTCTGTTAGGGCCTGATGGGCACCCGACCCTTATTTAGGGCCGAGCGAACCCGCTGACACCCGTAATACTCATAATCACGCTGGCTTCCAAATCATGACACAAATACATAACGAAATTTTTTTGAAGAATAATGTGCTTTTTATCTTTCTCGAATCAAATAAAATCTGTAACATATGAAACTTATAATACAATGCATAATAATACATCGGCTTACATAGCCGATTACATAACTGACGTCTTATACCCACGACACTTTTCGCAAAGTCTCTAACACGAATATAAAACCATAGCATAATACTCGACTCGGCCTCACGAGGAGAAAAATGGAGCTCGCCAATCCCGCCGGAACATCTTACGCTAATATCTTGAGCCTCATCCGGGTGTACGCGCGGCATGAAACGCGCCCCCCGAAGAAAGGGGTCGAGACGGAATATGTACTGAGTATGTAAAGCATGGAATACAGAAAATAAGATCATAACCGAAGTAAGGAGTACAGACATTGGACATAATAACCAGAATGTCAAGGTGTTTGTATCTGAAAGACAAATCATACATACGAGGTGCAGAAGACCAATATAATGATCGGGATGCCGAAATGCTTACCTTTCTTTTAAAAACGTTTCTGTCTCATATTTATGGAAAATAGATCATATCATAGTAACTGACATTAACCGATGTGGGATTCGCCTAAACCGATGTGGGATTCGCCTAAACCAATGTGGGATTCGCCTAAACCAATGTGGGATTCGCCTAAACTAGTGTGGAATTTGCCTCACTACTGGGTTTGCCCCACCATTGGGTTAGCCCCACCACCGGCCCTGAAACCAACAGATCATATTTCTGAATACGTATATATAACATATCATCACATTAAACGATGAATCATCATATTATCATACCATCGATTAAATGTAATCATCATATTACCGTATCATCGAATGATTCATTATATTATCAGATCATCACATTATCAAATCATCATGTCATCAGATCATCAGATTTCCATATCATATACCCTATACGGTCCGTAATAGGACCCGGCGGACGGAACGTGGTCACCTCTCCTGCCTTGGGCGCCACAACTCATCATACTTCGGAAGTTTTCATATCTCCGTCTCTCCGTCACACATCATATCATATAACCACGGTACCCGGCCAAGAGGGGCTCGGCGTACCGGACACATCATAACACCATAATATCAGACGCTCATCATACTTTGGAAGCTCATCATACTTCAGATTGTGCGCACGATAATAACCGGCCCGGGACTCGGCGAAGGAAGTAATAATAGTGTGCACGAGCAGAATCGTGGGATCTATATGCAATTCACAATAACTATAACCACATGCAATGTAAAACCATGTGCAACGCAAACATTTACAAAGACTTAATAAATTAATCAAAGCAAATCATTATTTACAAATTAGAACAATAACCAATCACGTTTCTTCCGAATGCCACTCAAGAATAATAGCAAACCGAATTGTAAAAGTCATAACTTCGTATCGGAATCATATACATAACAATTCTCATTTCAGACTCGTTAAATAAATAGGTAATCATACTCGGGGGTTCAAACGATAATCACATTAAGTCTTTTTCAGAAAATCGTTAAGTCTAGTCATAGTAAAGTCTCGGGCCCCGCGGATAGGTGTCAACCCAAATCTGAGCCCGCCTATGGAGGTCGGGGATGTTATACATTATGGAACCTCCTATGCGCGTTTCGGAGCGATCCGAGCCCGTTTGTGAAAGTTACGGACGTTCGTAGTTTCAGGTTCGTTTAAGAACAAATTTCCTTTCAAGACAAAACTTTTATGCAACTTTTAAAATATAGTCATACGAAGGACATAAGAACCACAATTCAACTACATTTAGAATACGAATATCAAGAGAAAGTCAAGAATCATGGACATGCTTGGATCACCAGAGTCGAATTACCTCAAGAATCGTGTCATAGCTTATTTACCCTAAGACATGCCAAAGAAAGAAGGGGTAGCTTTACATACCTTAGCCGCTTCCTAAGCTAGTCCGAACTTGCGTCTCGACTTCTCATGATCTACAACAACGTCATTAAGCATCAACCATTAGCCATAAGCACCAAAGGATTCAATTCCAAACCATCATTTTGTCTACATAAATTTAGGCAGCACCTCCCCTATAAATCCAACTACCCCGAGAATTCAACTCGGCTAAATCGACAACAACCATACCAATCACCATTCTAACAACATCCATAAATGATTCAAAACGCCTTCTAACATTAATAGTTCCTTTCTATACAATTCGACAACATTTCATTTATATTCAAATAAACTACATACGATCAAGCCAATACCAATGCTCACATATTCAAGTAATAATCCGAGGTCATTCAATCAAGATTCAAGGACATTTCAAGCTATCCGCAAAGTATTCAAATCAGCCCATCCATTCCACTATGCCACCCGAACCCCTCCAAATGCAAGAAAACAATCTTCATGATCAACTTTATGAGCCAGCCCCTCTTAGCCATTTCTTCTCCTTCTTTTTTTTTCTTCTTTTTTCTTGAACTTTCTAGGTGTGCAAATGATGAAGATGATTTAATTATCATCTTATACATGCTTATATAATTAGCACATGTGGCCATGGCCCACATGTCACATGCAAGGCCACATGGCCATTTTTTCATGAATTCTTAGTTTCCAAAACTTCATTTTTGGCCCCAAATTTTCATGAAATGTCCAACTTTTCATAATTCACTTTTAACCCCAAATTCCTTAATATTTCCATCCAACAACATTCATAAGCAACTTGTGTCTTGAAACAAAGTCGGAAAAATAGCCTTATCCATAACTTGTCGCAACCACTTAGAATATTCCAACGTACAAAGTACGGGATATAACATCCTTCCCCCCTTTAGAATATTCGTCCTCGAATGTTCACCTAGTCGTATAAGGTCTTAAGGATCTCAGGGGGGGGGGGGTGTTTCCTTTATTGTGATAGTATGTAATCTCATCTACCAATTATTATTATTTTTCCTCTTCATTTCCTTAGGAGACTTTACTGCCCTTGTACGACTCGTATAAAGTATATTCACTCTTAGTCACGATCTCTCTCTCTTCTCTTTTTTTTTTCTACATTCACTCCTTTGATGCTCTCACTCCCTACTATAGGAGGTCTTCCCTCATTATTTTCTTTTTCTCCCCTTACGGTTCGTAGTCACCGTATCATTAGCGAACAACCTTGTTGCCCACGTCTTAGCCTTTAATCCAGCACAGCAGTGTTATTCTTCACAATGTCTTCGTAAGTTACTCGTTACCTTTCCTCGTCGTATTTTCTCCTTTTAAGTGTCCACTTTCCAATATTATATCCTTTAGGATCTCCACAATTAATTTTCTGCACTATCTCAACCACCATCCTAACTTCTACCCTTCTATTGCTGGCTTTTAGATCTTACCAACTTGTCTCCGCAAAGAACTTTACCTACGGCCCAAGCATCCGTGTCCAGGACATTGTAGTGTTGATTGTCTTCGTCTTACACTTGCATATTTCTCCCTCGCTTCCCCCCTTTAGGGGTGTACTTATACTATCACCCAATTATACTTCGCACTCGGTTTGCATTTCCACTCTCAATGAGGCGGCACATTTTATTCCGGCATCTAGATTCCCTTGCCGTTTAGCTACTCACTTCCTTTCTTTTTCCCTAATATCATTGCATTATAATTTCCCAAACTTAACCTGTAGTGACAGCAACACCAACTTGCCTCATAACATTCGTGTCATTTATATTTTCCTTCTCACTTGAACTTCGTTACCTTGCCCAGTTAATACCTTCCATATACCGCCACGCCGGTCACCGGAATACGCATGTCCATTGATTTAGCCACGTACATGATATCTTATGCATACCTATATATATGTGTGGTTTCTATCATCTTGTTTACAAATATCTCCAAACGCTATTCCAAATCACCTTAACTCTAAAGCTGCGATGTACCTTCTTCCTCTTTATCGATCTAATTCGCCCCGTCCTGCGCAACCTCTTAAGGTTTCTGCCCACTCCTCGGACTCTTAATTTGTCCTTAAGTCACTCTAGCTTCTCATTTACTTCTTGCGTCTGAATTTAGAGAACGTTCAGAAAACTTCCCAGGGGGTCACCCATCCTAGAATTTCTCTCGCTTCAGCACACTTAACTTTGGAACTCCGATGAAATTCGACGCTTTAATGCAAATATAATCACGTCCGCTTCACCACATGACCTTTGTCATATAATCTGGAGTAGGTCGGGGTTTTAACAGATTTCAAAACGTTCTCGTAACACGTTTCCCCTCGAATTAGAAAGGTTTCTTAGTCTCCTGACTTCACAATTTCTATTCCAACTCCCTTTAATCCTCAATATTCACGTTTCACCTTTAGACATGACTACTTTTCCGTCTTAGGCCTCCAGATCTCAATGGCGAGGAATACACCTCGATCACCGTTACTTACAGATACTCAATTAGCGGTCCTTGGATTTCTGCCCTCGTTTTACCTCGTTTCTCATTCTTTCTATAACCGGGTCTTTCGCACTCCCGTCACTTATAGTACTCGTGTCCCTGGCTACACATATCATGGTCTAGCACCACACTATTGTCTCGCTCCTTTCTTATTTCCTTTTTTCGATTACCCTTTCTCTTCTTACTCCCGCTATCGTTTCCACTGGCATATAACCCTTTATCTTTTCCGATCAACTTTCTCCTTATCGTTTCACAAACTGTCTTATCTATACATTCGTATCTATCACAATTCCCTTCCTCCGTACTCTTGTCTTAATCATACTATTACTCCTTTTGACTATAATCTTGTCGTAATTCGTCCCTGCTTGTCCATTCGGTCGGCACCTTAAATAGCACTCCGTCACGACTTACCAGCCCTTTTTGGATCATCTTTTAGGGCTAAAAGTCCTTTCCAAATTCTTTTCACCGAGTCGCTATCGGACTTCTAATTACTATTGCGCCCAATTCAACAATTAACTTCTTTCTCGGTGTCGGCCATACTCGTAACTTAGTCAAATTTTATCATTACTATTGGCTCGACCTTCCAGACATACCACAAACCTATACCTTATTCTCTCTTTATTTCTGGAAAAATTTCGGCAGAGTTTCCTTATGCTTCGCTACTATCTCAAAACACTGTACACAAAGAAATACCAACAATGCCTCACAGGGCCAACATATATATATACATATCACATCGTACCACAGCCACACAGGGCTCCCATTATCATCAACAGCACAAAAATAATGAACATACCTCGTATGCCCAACTCAAATGGCACTTATTATGCTTTCTTGTTTACTTTCCCTTTTAATATTCAACTTGTATCTCAATCATACTTCAATATCTTGCGCGACATATACCTTTCATACCCTGACTTACCTGCGCACTTCGTAGCTCCCAAATCCGTTAATCGCTTCCTTCCGTCGATGCCATTTCTCTCGCTGAAATCAAAGGTTAGCGCAAATAATCTCATTTCCTATGACTTGGCTCTATGGCACAATCTAAGATGTCAAGAAAAGTAACCATCCTAGATGCCCGTAGCCTCTTGTTTATAAATGTGGCGCGCTTCACACCATAAAACGAGGACTTCTACCGACACGACTTTGCGAGACAACCCCTTGGACGAACCGCTCTGATACCAATTTGTCACACCCTAATTTCTGTTAGGGAGTGATGGGCACCCGACCCTTATTTAGGGCCGAGCGAACCCGCTGACTCACGTAATACTCATAATCACGCTGGCTTCCAAATCATGACACAAATACATAACGAAAAATTTTGAAGAATAATGTGCTTTTTATCTTTCTCGAATCAAATAAAATCTGTAACATATGAAACTTATAATACAATGCATAATAATACATCGGCTTACATAGCCGATTACATAACTGACGTCTTATACCCACGACCTTTTGTTTGCAAAGTCTCTAACACGAACATAAAACCATAGCATAATACTCGACTCGGCTGCACTGGGAGAAAAATGGAGCTCGCCAATCCATTTGGAACATCTTCGCTAATATCTTCAGCTCATCTGGGTGTACCTGCGCAGCATGAAACGCAGCCCCCGAAGAAAGGGGGTCACTACGAAATATGTACTGAGTATGTAAAGCATGTTATACAGAAAACAAGATCATAACCGAAGTAAGGAGTACAGACAGTGGACATAATAACCAGAATGTCAAGGTGCTTGTATCTGAAAGACAAATCATACATACGAGGTGCAGAAGACCAATATAATGATCGGGATGCCGAAATGCTTAGCTTTCTTGTAAAAACATTTCTGTCTCATATTTATGAAAAATAGATCATATCATAGTAACTGACATTAACCGATGTGGGATTCGCCTAAACCGATGTGGGATTCGCCTAAACCAATGTGGGATTCGCCTAAACCAGTGTGGAATTTGCCTCACTACTGGGTTTGCCCCACCATTGGGTTTGCCCCACCACCGGCTCTGAAACCAACAGATCATATTTCTGAATACGTATATATAACATATCATCACATTAAACAGAATCATCATATTATCATACCATCAGATTAAACAGAATCATCATATTACCGTATCATCGAACAAATTCATTATATTATCGATCATCACATTATCAAATCATCATGTCATCGGATCATCGATTTCCATATCATATACCCTATGCGGTCCGTAATAGGACCGGCGGACGAACGTGGTCGCCCTCCTGCCTTGGGCGCCACAACTCATCATACTTCGAAAGTTTTCATATCTCCGTCTCTCCGTCACACATCATATCATATAACCATGGTACCCGGCCAAGAGGGGCTCGGCGTACCGGACACATCATAACACCATAATATCAGACGCTCATCATACTTCGGATTGTGCGCACGATAATAACCTGCCCGGAACTCGGTGAAGGAAGTAATAATAGTGTGCACGAGCAGAATCGTGGGATCTATATGCAATTCACAATAACTATAACCACATGCAATGTAAAACCATGTGCAACGCAAACATTTACAAAGACTCAATAAATTAATCAAAGCAAATCATTATTTACAAATTAGAACAATAACCAATTACGTTTCTTCCGAATGCCACTCGGGCACATATCAAACCGAATTGTAAAAGTCATAACTTCGTATCGGAATCATACACATAACAATTCTCATTTCAGACTCATTAAATAAATAGGTAATCATACTCGGGGGTTCAAACGATAATCACATTAAGTCTTTTTCAGAAAATCGCTTATGTCACACCCTAATATCCCTAGGGTGTGATGGGCACCCGACCTGTTATATCCGGTATTTTTTTTAATTGGAAAATCCAAAATAATTTTTATGTGTAAAGGAAAGGGGTTATATGTTATTTGGAATTAACATGTGGGTGTGTTTTCATGAAAGATATTGGTGTGGAAGTGTTGGAGAAGGCCAAGGGGCAAAGTCGGAATTTTGGAAATTGATTTCGGGAATTACAAAACAAGGCTTCTAACCCATTTGGACTCAAAAAAAAAAAAAAAAAATGAGGCCCAAAAAGGGAAGGCCCAACCGGCCAAGCAAGGGGTCCAAGCCCTTGGAATTAATTCCCATGTGGGATTATATGATCATGTTTATCCTAAGAAGATTCAAGAGAAACCAAGAACAAAGCATAAGCAAAAAAAGAAAAAAAGAGAGAGAGTTCGGGTGGAAGAGAAAAAAAGAAAAAGAAAGAAAGAAAAATTTTGGAGCCAAATCCTTGACTCAAAAATCCAATTCTTGTGAAATTATTACCAAGTGCAAGGCCCTCTACAAGATGGTGTAAGTATTTTGGCAAGGAAGTGATTTTAAAACAAGTGAAGAACTTGAAGAAAAGGTGAGAAACAATTCATTTTCTTATGTTATTAAGTTGGTTTATGTTGTAAAGTGTAGAATTAAGTAGAGTGCATGAAAACCATGGAAGTATGGTGTGTATGTGCATGGCCATGTGCATGTGTAGAACCATGCATGGCCGTGAGTTTGGAAATAAGGAAGAGCAAGAATTTTATGTTTCTTTCATGTTATGGAAAATTTATGAATGTTAGAATAAGTGAAATTTCATGGAAATCATAGAATTGTGACTTGTGTGTGTGATGTGTGTGTGACCGTGGGGGTGGTGGAGTGAAGGAAGAATTGTTGAACTTGTTTAGTATGTTAATTATGTCGTTATAGTCTTATGAAGTATATGAAAAGTATGGAAATTTTGTGTGTTGTGAATATGTGGGGGTGAGCCGTGTGCATTAAGATGAAGGGATTTTATGAATTTCGTATGAATTTCCTTGTAAGTAGGGAAGTAAGGTTTAAATGTGAATCATGTCTATTGTTAACGAGTTTGGAAAGAAAATAATATAATTTGGTTGCATTGATGAAGCAGAATGGAAGTTGTGATAGTATGAAGAAAGTAGCACTACTTATGCTAGGATGTGTTTTAGTTTGATTCTTTGTTGTTGTTGAGGTCGTTGTTGGGTTGTCGTTGTTGATATTTGAGCCGAGACGATTCTCGGGGATGATATATATATAGGGAAGTCTTGCCGAAAATTCGGTAGACCAACATGACCTTAAGTGAATACTTAGAATCTATAACTTACCTTTGGTAAACTTGACCATTTGTAGATTCGGACGAAACGGGAATTGAGATTGAGCGAGCGCGGGACGTCGCAAGGTATGTGAAGCTTCCTACTTCTTCATTGGGCATGTCTTAGTATGTTAGGTGAATATTGGAACCTCGGAGCATTTTCGCTCCTCGAAACTCGATACGCAAAACGGCTACTATTCATTCAATTCAATTGCGCCCTAAAGGCTCTATTTTGGCTAGAATGCAATCAAAGCCCGAAACTTATCGAAATGTGATCGGGTCACTTCGAAATCATTATGTATGATCCTTTGGCCTCCAATTGTTCGTAAATTATGTTCGCCGCCTCGATCCGACCCGAGGTGGGCCCGATAGCCCCGAGATGCCTTACTTGTCCTACCAGGATTATATTTTGTGAAATAAACTTCCGCACTAATTAATTATTTTACCTGTTTCTGAGGACTTAATTATTTAATTGTTCATGTGTGTGTTATTAGCCGCTGGATACTTGGCCGCGGTATGTGTGTGTGTTAGCCGGATAATCGGCCGCGGTATGTGTGTGTGTGCTTGTGGATACTTGACCGCGGCATGTGTGTGTTATTGACCGGATACTCGACCGCGGTATGTGTGTGCTATATCGCCGGATTCTCGGCGCGGCCTACGTGTGTGTGTATTGTATGATGTGCTATCTTTGGGATAACTGGACTTGATCGGTCGATTAATGTTGACTCGCCTAAATTATTTTATTGTTGTATACCTCTTCGCGCTCCTCTGTTTCGGTTATGACTATATTAATTACTCGTTTCCGCTTTGCATACTCGGTACATATTAAAACCGACCCCCTTTCTTCGGGGGCTGTGTTTCATGCCCGCAGGTACAGACGCGCCATTTGGTGATCCGCGAGTTTAGGACATCCTCTCTGCTGCTGGAGTGCTCCTTTATTTCCGGAGCCCATACTTTGGTATATACTTTTCTATTGTATATATTTGGCTGTTCAGGGGTACGGCGGGGCCCTGTCCCGTCAAATGATTCTGTCAGTCCGTTTAGAGGTCTGTGGATATACGTGTGTGGGTTGTGCCCAGTCGGTTGGGTCAGACTTGTATGATACGTGTGTTAGGCGGTTTCACCCGCCATAGCGGCCTTGTCGGCCCGTATGTATATATATATATGTGGTTCTGTTGGCCCCGTGCGGCCTTTGTTGGTATTTTCTGCGTACAGGGTTATTTTTGGATAGCCAGAAAAACAAAGGAGACTCTGCCGAAATTTTCTGGGATTAACATGAGATGGAAACATAGCCTTACCGGCCTCTGATATTTTCGCATTTATGTTTATGATAACTTGGTACTACCTTTGATATTCGTGTGCGCGTAGACTGGTACGGTGAATTCGTTGTATATGTGTGTTTGGGTGCCCAGTTCGGGTGCTAGTCACGGCCTACGGGGTTGGGTCGTGACAAAAGTGGTATCAGAGCGGTTCGTCCTCGGAATGTCCACAGACCGTGTCTAGTAGAGTCTTGTTTATCGGTGTGTTGTGCACCACATCTATAAGCAGGAGGCTACAGGGCATTTAGGATATTATCTTTTCTTCTGATCTTAGATCGTGCGATAGAGCTGTGTTGTTAGAATGACTCTTTTCTGACCGTGCGCTATACTTTTCAGTAATGCCTCCGAAGAAGGCAATGGCTGCCCAGAAGGGCAAGGCAAAGGCAGATGAGACTAGTCGGGCGCCGAGGATTACACGGGCACGTGCTCAGACTGCGCCCGGCATTGTACTTCGGTCAGAGGGTTCCGCCACGCCACCAGAGAGGGCTAGAGCAGGTCCATCAGCAGCCCCTCAGCCCGGGGCAGAGGACAGGACACTGCGAGAGGCTGTGCAGTTATTGACGACACTGGTGGCAGATCAGGTCCGTAGACGCGGGCAGAGAGACGATGATGATGAGGGTAGACGTGACAGCCTTAGGGTTCGAGAGTTTCTATTATGCGGCCCTCCAGAGTTTTCCGGGTCTAAGCCCGATGAGGACCCCCATGACTTTATTCGGGGGATGAGGCGTGCACTGGGGCTGGTTAGGGCCTCAGCGACCGAGTCCGTCGAGTTAGCCTCACACAGGCTACGAGATGTCGGCATTTTGCTCATTGGTACGAGTCCTGGGAGCTGTCCCGGGGTAAGGATGTGCCCCCAGCAACCTGGGATGAGTTTGCCGCCGCTTTTCTTCGCCATTTTCTCCCTCCAGAGCTACGACGGGCAAGGGTTGACAGGTTTTTGAATCTGAGGCAGGGAGGTAGGAGTATTCGGGAGTACAATTTAGAGTTTGATTCCTTAGCCCGATATGCCCCCTACCATTGTGGCCGATATGGAGGATAGAATGCGCCCGGTACGTGACGGGCCGGACAATTATCTAGTGGATGCACGTATGTCGATGGCGGCACGGACGGATATGGACATCGCCCCCCAGGGCCTATGCCCAAGGGATGGAGGACCGCCACCGAGCGGTCGGTCGGTAGAGATAATGACGGGAGGCGGCCCGAGGGCCGGATCGGCGCGGGGTACTGCGGAGATTTTCGAGCGGGCGGCCTCGGCGGTCGCGGGACGAGATACCCCCCCGGCCCGGCGGGGTATGCCCCCACAGTTCACCGGATGGGGCCCAGGTAGTGCGGGATATTTGGAGACAGGTCAGAGCTCCCGGGCCCCGGGCCCACAGATGGACTTAGACCCCAGCCAGCTGAGGCCACCCCTACCCCGATGTCCGTATTGTAGGAGACGCCACCTGGGAGGGGATTGTCGTCGTGCCGCGGGTGCTTGCTTTACGTGGCCGGCGGGGCCACTATATGAGAGATTGCCCGGCTCGGAGGCGGTACGGGGGAGCGAGCGCGACCCCTAGGGTCGGTTGCCGGTTCGTCTTCACCCTCCGTGGCTATGCGCCCAATGGGGCGGGCATACGCCGCCGGCCGGGCCGTGGCGAGAGGCCGTGGCGGAGCCCCCGATTCTGGCGGTCCATCAAACCGCCTATACGCGCTGGCCCGTGGACAGGATCAGGAGGCGCCACCAGATGCGGGTACAGGTAATTTAAACTTTTAATTGGTTACTCTGATTAATGTATGAATTGTTTGTGATAATTGTAAAAGAAATTCCCCCAAATGCTTATAAGATCTTGTCTGCTATACTTCTGTACCTTTGATTCCGGATACGACTTCATCGACACACCTACGATCTTTCGGTTCGACGAAGATTACTGTTCGCCCTAGATTCGATTTAAGGTCGTATGGACCGCTAGACTAATTAGGATTTCGAGCAGCCCCAATACCGCAATATCGGAAAATGATAGAATGACTTGGAAAGTGAAGACTCTTATAATTACTTCGGTCACGTGTAAGTACGTAATTGACAAGAAGACCGCCCCCCCCGACTGATCTTGATTTACCATGAGGTTAAATTAACATTCGAGGACGAATGTTCTAAAGGGGGGGAGGATGTTATATCCGGTATTTTTTTTAATTGGAAAATCCAAAATAATTTTTATGTGTAAAGGAAAGGGGTTATATGTTATTTGGAATTAACATGTGGGTGTGTTTTCATGAAAGATATTGGTGTGGAAGTGTTGGAGAAGGCCAAGGGGCAAAGTCGGAATTTTGGAAATTGATTTCGGGAATTACAAAACAAGGCTTCTAACCCATTTGGACTCAAAAAAAAAAAGAGAAAATGAGGCCCAAAAAGGGAAGGCCCAACCGGCCAAGCAAGGGGTCCAAGCCCTTGGAATTAATTCCCATGTGGGATTATATGATCATGTTTATCCTAAGAAGATTCAAGAGAAACCAAGAACAAAGCATAAGCAAAAAAAGAAAAAAAAGAGAGAGAGTTCGGGTGGAAGAGGAAAAAAGAAAAAGAAAGAAAGAAAAATTTTGGAGCCAAATCCTTGACTCAAAAATCCAATTCTTGTGAAATTATTACCAAGTGCAAGGCCCTCTACAAGATGGTGTAAGTATTTTGGCAAGGAAGTGATTTTAAAACAAGTGAAGAACTTGAAGAAAAGGTGAGAAACAATTCATTTTCTTATGTTATTAAGTTGGTTTATGTTGTAAAGTGTAGAATTAAGTAGAGTGCATGAAAACCATGGAAGTATGGTGTGTATGTGCATGGCCATGTGCATGTGTAGAACCATGCATGGCCGTGAGTTTGGAAATAAGGAAGAGCAAGAATTTTATGTTTCTTTCATGTTATGGAAAATTTATGAATGTTAGAATAAGTGAAATTTCATGGAAATCATAGAATTGTGACTTGTGTGTGTGTTGTGTGTGTGACCGTGGGGGTGGTGGAGTGAAGGAAGAATTGTTGAACTTGTTTAGTATGTTAATTATGTCGTTATAGTCTTATGAAGTATATGAAAAGTATGGAAATTTTGTGTGTTGTGAATATGTGGGGGTGAGCCGTGTGCATTAAGATGAAGGGATTTTATGAATTTCGTATGAATTTCCTTGTAAGTAGGGAAGTAAAGTTTAAATGTGAATCATGTCTATTGTTAACGAGTTTGGAAAGAAAATAATATAATTTGGTTGCATTGATGAAGCAGAATGGAAGTTGTGATAGTATGAAGAAAGTAGCACTACTTATGCTAGGATGTGTTTTAGTTTGATTGCTGTTGTTGTTGAGGTCGTTGTTGGGTTGTCGTTGTTGATATTTGAGCCGAGACGATTCTCGGGGATGATATATATATAGGGGAAGTGCTGCCGAAAATTCGGTAGACCAACATGACCTTAAGCTGAATACTTAGAATCTATAACTTACCTTTGGTAAACTTGACCATTTGTAGATTCTGGACGAAACGGGAATTGAGATTGAGCGAGCGCAGGACGTCCGCAAGGTATGTGAAGCTTCCTACTTCTTCATTGGGCATGTCTTAGTATGTTAGGTGAATATTGGAACCTCGGAGCATTTGCTCCTCGAAACTCGATCTACAAAACGGCTACTATTCATTCAATTCAATTGCGGCCCTAAAGGCTCTATTTTGGCTAGAATGCAATCCAAAGCCCGAAACTTATCGAAATGTGATCGGGTCACTTCGAAATCATTATGTATGATCCTTTGGCCTCCAATTGTTCGTAAATTATGTTCGCCGCCTCGATCCGACCCGAGGTGGGCCCGATAACCCCGAGATGCCTTACTTGTCCTACCGATAAAGAATCGTCGGATTTTCTCTTTAAAATATTTTGTGAAATAAACTTCCGCATACTAATTAATTATTTTACTAATTAATTATTTTACGATGACTTAATTATTTAATTGTTCATGTGTGTGTTGTGCTTGCCGGATACTTGGCCGCGGTATGTGTGTGTGTTGTGGATCTCGACCGCGGTATGTGTGTGTTATTAGCCGCTGGATACTTGACCGCGGCATGTGTGTGTTATTGACCGCTGGATACTCGACCGCGGTATGTGTGTGCTATCGCCGCTGGATTCTCGGCCGCGGCCTACATGTGTGTGTATTGTATGATGTGCTATCTTTGGGATAGCCTGGACTTGATCGGTCGATTAATGTTGACTCGCCTAAATTATTTTATTGTTGTATACCCTCTTCGCACTCCCTGTTTCGGTTATGACTATATTAATTCTGTTTCCGCTTTGCATACTCAGTACATATTCCGTACTGACCCCCTTTCTTCGGGGGCTGTGTTTCATGCCCGCAGGTACAGACGCGCCATTTGGTGATCCGCGAGTTTAGGACATCCTCTCTGCTGCGTGCTCCTCTATTACGGGAGCCCATATTTTGGTATATACTTTTCTATTGTATATATTTGGCTGTTCAGGGGTACGGCGGGGCCCTGTCCCGTCAAATGATTCTGTCAGTCCGTTTAGAGGTCTGTGGATATACGTGTGTGGGTTGTGCCCGGTCGGTTGGGTCGGACTTGTATGATACGTGTGTTAGGCGGTTTCACATCGCCATAGCGGCCTTGTCGGCCGTATGTATATATATATATGTGGTTTGTTGGCCGTGCGCCTTTGTTGGTATTTTTTGCGTACGGGGTTATTTTTGGATAGCCGGAAAAACAAAGGAGACTGCGAAATTTTACGGGATTAACATGAGATGGAAACATAGCCTTACCGGCCCTCGATATTTTCGCATTTATGTTTATGATAACTTGGTACTACCTTTGATATTCGTGTGCGCGTAGGCGGTACGGTGGTTGTATATGTGTGTTTTCGTTGTATATGTGTGTTTGGGCGAACCTCGGACTCTTCTTTGCGTACATAAAAAAAAATTTCTAACAAAGATAAACTACAAAATACAACTTTCAGAAATAATTATTCTCGTTGCTTTCAAATTACATAAGACCGGTAGTCAAACAGAACCAACACATAATACGTATCGGCTGATTGAGCCGCTTACGGACTGACAACCAACACCCACAACGCTGTCTGCAAAGTCTCTAACATCCATACAGAAAGCATATCATACAAACTCTAACAAGCAACACTCCGGGAGCAAATGGAGCTACCAATCCGGTGGTACATCTTCTATAACGGTGCTAATCATGCGGGAGTACACAACGCGGCATGAAACGCGGCCCCCGAAGACGGGGGTCGATGCGGACATGTCTGCGGTATGTAGGCATGCAACACAAAGTGAGAACTATAGCCGAGGCAGACGAACTATCGGGTACATACACCACTCGGAAGATACCGGACGCTTACCTTTCGGACATAGTCCATGCAACACTGTCTGCGTACGAAACGGTACAGAAAGTAAGTAGGTCAACCAGAGTACCAAAATGCTTATTTTACAATTACGGACCGCATGTCCGGAGAGGTGTAGAAAATACAGAGTGCACCGGAGATGTCACACGTCGACGGACGAATACGAACGTACGGATTATTCGGATAAGATTATGTATCGGACGAAATACCGAAGCGCGAGAATGCTCGGATGACTTCTTATACCGAATGACGGACGGAATACTGAACGTACGAGAATATTCGGACGAGGTCATATAGCGGACGGAATACCGAGCGTACGAAATTCAATGCTTACTTTCCGGACATGATTAGATTATGAATATCGAGAATCATATAGAATTTACACGGATCGAGAAGCCGACCCCTTTTCTGAAGGGACGCGGCGAAGCAGAATCACCATATGCCAAAGTAACATATCTTATATGCGTGTAACGTGTCCCGGCTCTCCAATGAGGGACTCGGTGAATAGGATCATGTATAACGGAATCGTATGTCATATATGCAAATAACGTGTCTCGGCCCTTTGTTAAGGGACTCGATAATATGGAATCATGCATGTCAGAATCATGTACCAAATATACATAACGTGTCCCGACCCTCTACTGCGGGTCTCGGTGAATAATCATCACGTGCCATCACGGCCGCCATCCCAGGTACCATCAAATCATAAATACATACAGATAACGTGTCCCGGCCCGCAAGTACGAGGGACTCGGTGAATAATGCAGAGAAGAGCACGATATCATGTCCTGGCCCGGGACTCAGTGAATCAGAATCATACCGTAGAGTACACACGAGAACATAACATGCCCTGGCCCGGGACTCAGTGAAAGATACATTGAGCCATGCACGAGCAGAGTCGTGAGAAACCATATGCACATAAATCCAGACTCGATGAATACATACACTTACCAACATTCGAAGGCTCGAAAACGAGTTTCGGGTTCTCCCGAGTTAGTATCGGAAAGTTATGAGCGTTTGGAATACGAGAACCTCGGACTGTTTAGCGATCCGAGATCGTACATGAAGAACATTAACGCTTATAGAGCATACTCATATAAAAATACTCGGATCGACGACTAATATCCGGATACACATGCGAGAATACTTATATCGGATGCTCGCCGGAGTACTCATATCGGAGTTATCATATCAGAATGCTTATACCAAAATACTTAGATCAGAATACTTATGTCAGAACATATATATATCAGAACATTTATTCTCAAATACTTATATCAGAACACTTGTATTAGAATATTTCCATCGGAATGTTTATATCCAAATATTCAAATCAGATCATTCGAACCGAAGCGTTTATGCCAGAATAGCCGAATCCGAATACTCACATCTGAGTTACCAAGTACTTATAACAAACTCGGAACATTAGCCAAAGGTTTTCATTATTTATCGTACGGAAATAAGGCAAATAGAACAATATACATAGGTCTCGGGATTGTGGGCCCACCTCGGGTCAAATGAGGTGGCGTACCCAATTTACGTATTTTACACTTCATAATATCGTTCGTGATAGTTTTAAGATAGTCGGGTCCCATTTGTTCAAGTTCTAGGTGTTTAGACAACTTTTCCAACCATTAGCAACATAATTGATTCAATTCTACTAAAAGAAAAAGGGGCAATTTCGGACGTGAATTAGAAGAGTAGAGTTGTCCCAAGGTCCAAATTCAAGCCTAGTATATCTAGGACATGCCAAGAGAAAGAAAGGGTAAGACTTACATACCTTTTCCGCTTCTTAAGCTTCTCCAAATTCGAATCCCGTTTTCTCCAAAATCTACAAATGGTCATATTTACCAATCGTGAGTTGTAGCTTCCAAGATTTCAACTTAAATTCATGTTTGTCTACCGAAATTTCGGCAGAAAGCATTTCCCCTATACATATAGCATCCCGAGACTTAGCTCGGCCCAATATATCAACAACAACAACCCAACAACACAAACAATCATTATGAAACACAATATAACATAACTAGTCTTCTTTCCAACATAGTGCAATAGCTTTCATTCTAACTTCATATTTCAAACTCAGTACCAACTTTCTCATATTCATTTACTAATCAAGATCATTCCAATACAATTCTAAATCATTTCATATCATTTCCACAAAATATTCACAAGATATACAAAATATACAAACTTCCCATCAAAGCCATAATTCATCCAAAGCTTCTAATCTTTAGCATACTCATTCATAACACGTTTCCGTCTTCCAAGTTCATCACAATCATCATAATTTGCACCTTAGCACTTAATTTCCATAATGTCATAAAATCATACTAAAACGACATAAGCTTCTACATTCCATTTCAATGCAAACTTACATCATTTTACCTTCATTTACATTGCAAGGATCACAACACACAACTAACATACTAAACAAAAATTAATCCATTTCCATTCCAATTCCATACACCACACGGCCAACACCTATATTTCCAACTTCAACCAAATTCATTCAATTTCATTTCCAATATGAATTCCACCATAACCACAACTAGAATACAACATAAAATTCAACTAAATCTCACTTACACACCTAATACACACACACGCTGTGTGACCCCATGCACACATACACACCCACCATGCAAACTTCCATATTTCCATGAATTTTATCCATTTCACATACCATAACATGAACAAACCCTTCATAACATATAAAGAGGATGAAATCTTACCTCTCCTTCATAACTTTTCCACTTAGCTAAGGTTGAAGTTTTGCACCAACGAGTGATTTTCTTGCTTCAACAATTATACCACGTTGAAGAGCATCCTTGAATTAGTAGAAATACATGAAGAACATAATTTTTGGACCAAGGATTGAAGACTTGAATTTTTTTTTCTTCCTTTTTTTCTTGCCTTGGCCGAATGGCCTTGGCACTTGCTCTTCATTTTTCTTTTCTTTTCTTTCTCCCTCTCCAATCTTAAATAAGTGATGATCAAGTCATCTTTTCATATTTGCATCCTAGTCCCTCAATTATGGTTACATGCCCTTTTCTAAATTTCTCTAGATTTTTCTTTCTTTTTCTTGAATTCTTCTAAATAAAAGATGACTTATTTTGTCATCTTCTTTTTCTTCTTTATTATTATTATTATTATTTTTTTCTCTTTTTGTCACATGACCAATATGCCCCTCTTGGAACTTTCATGAAACTCATGTGAAATTCCCGTTTTACCCCTCGACATTCCTCAATATTACCATTTTGTCCCTAACCTTCCGCATTATTTCCACGGCCCATTTTGCGAATTTCTCTTCTTGCCCTTAGCCTTTCTCAGCATTTCCATAATACCAATATGCATAATTGATATTCATAACCAACTTGTGCATTAAAATAACTCTTAAAAATGATCTTGTCCTTAACTTGCCACAACTTTCTCGAATTATCCGAATGTATGAAGTACGGGATATAACAGCTTAGTCTAGTCATAGTAAAGTCTCGGGCCCCGCGGATAGGTGTCAACCCAAATCCGAGCCCGCCTATGGAGGTCGGGGATGTTATACATTATGGAACCTCCTATGCGCATTTCGGAGCGATCCGAGCCCGTTTGTGAAAGTTACGGACGTTCGTAGTTTCAGGTTCGTTTAAGAACAAATTTCCTTTGAAGACAAAACTTTTATGCAACTTTTAAAATATAGTCATACGAAAGACATAAGAACCATAATTCGACTACATTTAGAATACGAATATCAAGAGAAAGTCAAGAATCATGGACATGCTCGGATCACCAGAGTCAAATTACCTCAAGAATCGTGTCATAGCTTATTTACCGTAAGACATGCCAAAGAAAGAAGGGGTAGCTTTACATACCTTAGCCGCTTCCTAAGCTAGTTCGAACTTGCGTCTCGACTTCTCATGATCTACAACAACGTCATTAAGCATCAACCATTAGCCATAAGCACCAAAGGATTCAATTCCAAACCATCATTTTGTCTACGAAATTTGGCAAACACCTCCTATAAATCCAACTACCCCGAGAATTCAACTTGGCTAAATCGACAACAACCATACCAATCACCATTCTAACAACATCCATAAATGATTCAAAATGCCTTCTAACATTAATAGTTCCTTTCTATACAATTCGACAACATTTCATTTATATTCAAATAAACTACATACGATCAAGCCAATACCAATGCTCACATATTCAAGTAATAATCCGAGGTCATTCAATCAAGATTCAAGGACATTTCAAGCTATCCGCAAAGTATTCAAATCAGCCCATCCATTCCACCATGCCACCCGAACCCCTCCAAATGTAAGAAAACAATCTTCATGATCAACTTTATGAGCCAGCCCCTCTTAGCCGTTTCTCCTCCTTCTTTTTTTCTTCATTTTTCTTGAACTTTCTAGGTGTGCAAATGATGAAGATGATTTAATTATCATCTTATACATGCTTATATAATTAGCACATGTGGCCATGGCCCACATGTCACATGCAAGGCCACATGGCCATTTTTTCATGAATTCTTAGTTTCCAAAACTTCATTTTTGGCCCCAAATTTTCATGAAATGTCCAACTTTCCATAATTCACTTTTAACCCCAAATTCCTTAATATTTCCATCCAACAACATTCATAAGCAACTTGTGTCTTGAAACAAAGTCGGAAAAATAGCTTTATCCATAACTTGTCGCAACCACTTAGAATATTCCAACGTACAAAGTACGGGATATAACAATTTCTTTCTCCCTAATTGTGCGTTATGATTTCAGTGATGCCGGTAAAGAGGAAAGCCACCGCTGCCAAGAAGGGCAAGGCTACGACAGAAAGGCGGATGGAAAGGGAGCCGCCAATGAATGTAGAAGAAGGTGAATCCCATAATGAGGCTCTATCCAATACCTCTCACACTCCGCCTATTCTAGAAGAACAAGGAGGGGCGACTTCGGCTCCTATGCCTCCAGTTCCTCCACCGGGTGCTTCGAGTCAATAGATGACCGAGGCCTTTCAGCTATTGACTCAGTTGGTTGCTGCTCAGGCCTAACGACAGAGTACGGGCTGAGGTGATCAGGCGGTTAGTGCAAAGGCTCGTGATTTTATGAGTTTAAATCCCCCAAAATTTTTCAGGTCGAAGCCGGATGAAGACCCGCAAGGTTTTATAGATGAAATGTTGAGGACGTTGAGAATCATCCATGCCTCCGATACTGAATCTGTGGAATTGGCATCTTATAGACTCCGGGATGTAGCGGTTCTATGGTATAACAATTGGATTTCCTCAAGAGGGGAAAATGCACCTCTCCCGGTTTGGCAAGACTTCGTGAAAGCTTTTATTTGTCATTATTTGCCACCTAAGGTCCGTCGGGCCAGAGCTGATAAATTCTTGAATCTTAAGCAAGGGAATATGAGTGCCTAGGAGTATAGCCTTCACTTTAATTCATTGGCTAGATATGCTCCGACTATGGTCAATGACATGGGAGATAGAGTACATAGATTTGTGAGTGGTTTAGGGCCACATTTGTTCAAGGATTGTTTGACGGCTTCATTACAGGAGGGGATGGATATTTCTTGTATTCAGGCGCATGCCCAGAATATAGAGGAATAACAGCAGCCGCGCCGAAGCGAACGTGATGCTGATAGAGGACCAAGTAAGAGGGCCATATCTGCTAGTAGTGAGTATAGAGGGGGTCAGCAACAGTATTCCAGATATTTGGGCCAGTCTGTTATGAGTGTACCTCCTCGATTTGTGGGAAGGATATTTGACTGCCTTATTTGTTCTGGTCCGGGTTAGAGTTCGAGAGTCTCAGGTCCTCAGTTTGGAGGTAATCCTAGCCAGTGGAGACCAGTAGTGCTGCGATATAGCCAGTGTGGTAAATTACATTCCGGTCAGTGTCGCCGAGGTTCAGATTCTTGCTATACCTGTGGTCAGGTTGAGCATATGATGCGCGATTGTCCATCGATGGGTGGTAGAGTTGGGGTTCAGCCCACAGGATCGGCGGCTGGTTCTTCCTCGTCTGTGCGCCTGATAGAGCAGACTCCCTAGATTCCAGCAGGCAGTAGTAGGGGCAGAGGGGGAGCATCAAGTTCAGGTGGTACCGAGCCCCGTATTTATGCTTTAGCCGGACGACAGGATCTTGAGTCCTCCCCGGATATGGTTACAGGTATACTATCCATATTCTCTCACGACGTTTATGCATTGATTGATCCGGGTTCTACGTTGTCTTATATTACTCCTTATATTGCTAACCGTATTGGGGTAAAACCCGAGCCAATTAAACCTTTCGAGGTATCTACTCCGGTTGGTGATTCAGTAATAGCCAGACACGTGTATAAAAATTGTGTAATTGTGGTATGTGATCGTCAAACTAAAGTCGATTTGGTTGAGCTGGAAATGTTAGATTTTGATGTGATTATGGGCATGGATTGGTTGGCCTATTGTTATGCTAATGTCGATTGCAGAATGAAAGTAGTTCGATTCCAATTCCCGGGAGAACCAGTGCTTGAATGGAAAGGTAATACAGCATCCCCAAGAGGTAGGTTTATTTTCTACCTCAAGGCAAGGAAGATGATCGCCAAAGGCTATATTTATCATCTAGTCCGAGTTCATGACACCAAAGCAAAGCCGCCGACTTTTCAATCCATCCCGGTAGTAAATGAATTTTCGGATGTATTTCCAGATGAACTTCCAGGCCTTCCTCCGGAAAGAGAGATTGATTTTTCTATTGATGTGTTGCCGAACACCAAGCCTATATATATTCCTCCTTACCGAATGTGTTATGTCCAGCATTTTGTACGTCGGGACATTCCGAGCTAGTCGTGAATAGTTGAGGATAAGATGAAATCGGGATACGAGGTAGAGATTCTTAACCCTCGATATCGTTTTAAGGCATAAGTTGCCTATGACTTATTGGCATGGATTATTAAGGAAACTTTGGGGTCAAAGGTGAAATTTTGAAAATTAGTAGTTCATGAAAAATAAGGCCACATGTAGTGTGGGCCATGGCCACATGGAAGCTTAATATATGTAGAATTAGATGACTTGTTAAGTCATTTTCATCATGTTCATCTCTTGGAAATTTCATGAAACTTGGAGAGAGGGAAAATTTAAAAAAAAAAAAAAAAAAAAAAAAAAAAAGAGGAGCACATGACCGGCCATGTGCCCCATTATTATATATATATATGTGTGTGTGATGACCAAGAAGACCACACCTCATCATTTTAAGTCCTAGAAAGTTCAAGAAAAATGAAGAAAAAAAAGAAGGAGGAGAAACGGCTAAGAGGGGCTGGCCGAACCAGCCCCATAAAGGTGATCATGAAGATTGTTTTCTTCAAGCTTTCATACTAATTAGAAGGTCCTCGTTAACGTGGAAGGGTTGTTGGAGCAAGAAAAACGTCGGTTTGTGCAATTGGCAAGCCTAGCCGAGAGGAAAAGGTGAGGTTTAATCTTCTTTATGTGTTTATGGATGATTGGTACATGTTGTGATATGTAGAAATGAAGGAAACCATGGAATTATGTTTGTTGAAGTTGTAGCCGTGTGGTATGTGTTTGGCCGTGTGAATGTAGAGTTGTGTTGGAGTGATGAATTAATTGTATTCAACATGTTTGTCTGTTGTTGTAATGTGTAGGAAATGAATGAAACTCATGGAATGATGTATGTGGAGGAACGGCCGTGTAGGGGCTGTTTGGTATGTAAGAAATGAATTAATGTTATATAGTATTTTGGTTGTCGTCGTTATGAATTTTATGACGTAAAATGAAGGGTAATGATCCAAGTTGAAGTTAAAAACCGTGCGGGCTGATTTGAAGTTAATGTGATCTTATTATGGTTTCTTGAATTTGTGAGGATAATGTTGTTAATGTGTGGTGTGTCGATATAGTTATGAATTTGGAAGAAGAAAATATGTTATGAATGTTCCTAATGAAGTTGGAAGGTTTCGGGTGCGTGGTGTATTGGATCGAATTGCTTAGAATGTTCTTAAATCGTGTTTGAATGGTCTCGGATTAATACTTGAACGTATGATCAATGAAGTTGGCTTGATTGTATGCGGTTTATGGAATGTAAATGAAATGTCGTCGAACTATGTGGAAGAAGGTTGTTGATATTAGAATGCATTTTGAATTAATTATGGATGTTGTTATTGTGATTGTTGGTTTGGTTGTTGTGATTTGGCCGAGTTGAATTCTCGGGGTTGGTGAATATATAGGGGAAATGCTGCCGGAATTTTTGTAGATAAAGTGATGGCTTGGAATTGGGTTCTTCAATGCTTATGGCTAATGTTGGGTGTCCAATGACATTATTGTAGATCGTGAGAAGCCGAGACGTAAGACCCTTTACTGAAGTGAGTTAGTAGGATCGGGAAAACCGACAATAAGTGGATAAAAGTCAGGATAATGTTTAAGGTAGTGTGAGAAGTTTTGCACAGGCTTTGAACAACACGACGCCAGAAAGTGGACGTGTATGAAGAAAAAGAGTATGACAAGTGAATGGTGTTGGGTAGCTTAAGAGATAGTATGGAGGATGGCAAAAGCTATGAAAAGGGAGCTCCCCCGAGGTGCTTATCAGACCCCATAAGACTAGTTGAACATTCGAGGACGAATGTTCTAAAGGGGGCAAGGATGTTATGTCCCGCATTTTGTACGTCGGGACATTCCGAGCTAGTCGTGAATAGTTGAGGATAAGATGAAATCGGGATACGAGGTAGATATTCTTAACCCTCGATATCGTTTTAAGGCATAAGTTGCCTATGACTTATTGACATGGATTATTAAGGAAACTTTGGGGTCAAAGGTGAAATTTTGGAAATTAGTAGTTCATGAAAAATAAGGCCACATGTAGTGTGGGCCATGGCCACATGGAAGCTTAATATATGTAGAATTAGATGACTTGTTAAGTCATTTTCATCATGTTCATCTCTTGGAAATTTCATGAAACTTGGAGAGAGGGAAAATTTAAAAAAAAGAAAAAAGAAAAGAGGAGCACATGACCGGCCATGTGCCCCATCAATATATATAGATATGTGTGTGTGATGACCAAGAAGACCACACCTCATCATTTTAAGTCCTAGAAAGTTCAAGAAAAATGAACAAAAAAAAAAAAGAAGGAGGAGAAACGGCTAAGAGGGGCTGGCCGAACCAGCCCCATAAAGGTGATCATGAAGATTGTTTTCTTCAAGCTTTCATACCAATTGGAAGGTCCTCGTCAACGTGGAAGGGTTGTTGGAGCAAGAAAAACGTCGGTTTGTGCAATTGGCAAGCTTAGCCGAGAGGAAAAGTTGAAGAGAAAAGGTGAGGTTTAATCTTCTTTATGTGTTTATGGATGATTGGTACATGTTGTGATATGTAGAAATGAAGGAAACCATGGAATTATGTTTGTTGAAGTTGGAGCCGTGTGGTGTGTGTTTGGCCGTGTGAATGTAGAGTTGTGTTGGAGTGATGAATTAATTGTATTCAACATGTTTGTGTGTTGTTGTAATGTGTAGGAAATGAATGAAACTCATGGAATGATGTATGTGGAGGAACGGCCGTGTAGGGGCTGTTTGGTATGTAAGAAATGAATTAATGTTATCTAGTATTTTGGTTGTCGTCGTTATGAATTTTATGACGTAAAATGAAGGGTAATGATCCAAGTTGAAGTTAAAAACCGTGCGGGCTGATTTGAAGTTAATGTGATCTTATTATGGTTTCTTGAATTTGTGAGGATAATGTTGTTAATGTGTGGTGTGTCGATATAGTTATGAATTTGGAAGAAGAAAATGTGTTATGAATGTTCCTAATGAAGTTGGAAGGTTTCGGGTGCATGGTGTATTGGACGGGCTATTTTGGAATATTGTGCGAATTGCTTAGAATGTTCTTAAATCGTGTTTGAATGGTCTCGGATTAATACTTGAACGTATGATCAATGAAGTTGGCTTGATTGTATGCGGTTTATGGAATGTAAATGAAATGTCATCGAACTATGTGGAAGAAGGTTGTTGATATTAGAATGCGTTTTGAATTAATTATGGATGTTGTTATTGTGATTGTTGGTTTGGTTGTTGTGATTTGGCCGAGTTGAATTCTCGGGGTTGGTGAATATATAGGGAAATCCGCCGGAATTTTTGTAGATAAAGTGATGGCTTGGAATTGGGTTCTTCAATGCTTATGGCTAATGTTGGGTGTCCAATGACATTATTGTAGATCGTGAGAAGCCGAGACGTAAGCTTGGATTAGTTTAGAGGGCGGCCAAGGTATGTAAAGCTACTCTTTCCTTCTTGTGGCATGTCTTAGAGTAAATAAGCTATGACACGATTCTCGAGGTAATTCTACTCTGGTGATCCGAGCATGTTCATGATTCTTGGCTTTCTCTTGATATCCGTACCCTTAACATAGTTGAGTGATGGTTCTTATGTATTTCGTATGACTATATTGTAAAAGTTGCATAAAAGTTTTGCCTTCAAAAGAATTTGGTTCCTAAACGAATCTGAAACTACGAACGTCCGTAACTTCCATAGGAAGGCTCGGATCACTTCAATATGCCCGTAGGAGGTTCGGTAGCGTATGATGATCTTAACTTCCACGGGCGGGCCCGGATCGGTTGAGTACTCGTCTGTGGGCCCGCAAGACGTTCCTTTGTATAGTTCTAGCAACTTGTTAAAAGAACTTAATATGGCTAACAACCTGACTTCCGAATATGATTACTTATATATCTGTTAAGTCTGAAGTGAGAATCCGTATACATATGATTTTGATACGTAGCTCTGATTGCTAAAGTTATATTTGATATGTCCCGAATAACATCCGAAAGAAACCTGATTTGGCTATTGGCTTGGTTTTTAAATGATAGTCTGTTTTGATTATTTTATGGAATCTGTGTAAATGTACGAAATGAGAATTTGTATGCATATGATTCGGATACGTAACTATGATTGATAAAGTTTCATTTGATATGTTCCGAGTAATATCCGGAAGAGATTTGAATTGGGTAATGCCATCGGCTTGTAAATGATACTCCGTTTGATTATTCTGTTAAACATGTGTAAATGTTGTGAATGGCATATAGATCCCACGATTCTGCTCATGCACACTTTTGTTACTTCCTTCGCCGAGTCCCGGGCCGGTATTATCGTGCGCACAATCCGAAGTATGATGAGCTTCCGAAGTATGATGAGCGACTAATATTATGGTGTTATGATGTGTCCGGTACGCCGAGCCCCTTTTGGCCGGGTACCGTGGTTATATGATATGATGTGTGACGGAAATACGGAGATATGAAAACTTCCGAAGTATGATGAGTTGTGGCGCCCAAGGCAGGAGGGGCGACCACGTTCCGTCCGCCGGGTCCACTATGGGCCGCATAGGGCATATGCTATGGTAATCTGATGATCTGATGACACGATGATTTGATAATGTGATGATCTGATAATATAATGAATCTGTTCTGATGATACGGTGATATGACGATTCTGTGCACTCTGATGATATGATAGTATGACGATTCTGTTTAATTTTGTCACGACCCAACCCCGTAGGCCGTGGCTAGCGCCCGACCTGGGCACCCGTGCGTACCAAAATTTCAAAATCGAAACCCAAGTATTTAGAAAGAAAATCGGGCGAGAGTTTCCTCGTTTTTCTTCTAACCAAAATTAACACACGCGAGAAAATACCAACAAAGGCCACCCAGGGCCAACAACACAACATATATATACATACGCGGACCGGCCGCCGCGGCGAATGGGATCGCCCAAACACATCATATATACATGCCTCTGTACAGAATGACCCTAACCCACAAACATGTCCACGGACCTCTACACGGGACAGGGCCCCGCCGTACCCCTGAATAGACAAATATGTACAATAGAAAGGTATATACCAAAATACGGGCTCCGGAAATAAAGGAGCACTTCAACGGCGAGAGAGGGTGACCTAAGCGGCGGATCACCAAGTGGCGCGTACGTGCACGCGGGCATGAAACGCGACCCCGAAGAAAGGGGTCGGTACGGAATATGTGCGAGTATGCAAAGCGGAAACAAGAAAACATAGTCATAACCGGAACAAGGAGTGCGAAAAATGTAGATAAAATGAACTAATTTATGTGAGCTAAATTAACCGATCGGTCCAAGTCCGGCTATCCCAATATAGCATACCATATAATATACACACATGTAGGCCGCGGCCGAGAATCCCGGCGATATCACACATGAACATACACACATACCGCGGCCAAGTATCCGGCGGTCAATAGTACCCACATACCGCGGTCGAGTATCCAGCGGTCAATAACAGGCATACCGCGGTCAAGTATCCAGCGGTAGCATCACACACAATGAACAATTAAATGGTTGAGTTAACTTCCCAGAATCCGATGACCAAATATATTTATTAACATCAGCAAGTGTAGAAACAAGTTCCAGATTTATCAGAATTAGTGTACCAAACTACAGCCTCCTGAAATCGTTCTTATGTCAAAATGTATCATCAACTCAATGAAATAGTTAAAATAATTATCTTATAATAGTCGGAGCAATGGTTAAAAGTTCTCTCTTAATACAAAACTAAATAATCCCAATAGATCATTTAAAAGAGGTCTCGGGGCTAGCGAGCCCACCTCTGTCAAATCAAGGTGGCGTACATAATTTTTACGAATAGTGAACCCTATGGAAGCATCCATGAAAGTTTCGAGGTGATCCGAGCTCATTTGAAAAAGTTATGAAAGTGTAAGCATTTTTCCAACAAAAGTAAGGAAAGTACTTCAATTATCTTGAATGAATAGTAACCAAAATCAAACTCGGATTTACGTGAACGAACGACTCCCCGAGGCCGCTATCCAAACCTAGTATACCTAAGACATGCCTCGGGAAGGAAAGGGTGAGCTTTACATACCTTACGCGCGTCTTATGTTCGCTTAAACCCGATTCGTTTCTCCAAAATCGCAATTGGTCACATTTACCAATTGTCATTTATGAGCTTTAAGGCTAAAATTTGGAAGTAGTGCTTGTTTATGAAAATTCCGACGACTTCCCTATACATATAACATCCCGAGAATCATCTCGGCTTAAAAATATCAACAACAACAACCCAACAACATCAACAATCATCACAAACCGCATTATGGCATAAGTAGTCTCCTTTCCACATAGTTCAATAATTTCCATCCAAACTTCACATTATCAAACTAATATCAACATTTTCCTTACTCATTAACTAATTCAATATTATTCAAATACATTCCGATAACGTTCCAAACAATATTCACAAGTTCAAGTATTTCCACCAATTCCATATTCTATCCAAAACTTTCACAATTGCCACAACATTAGCAACTAGCATCGTTTCCTTCCAAATTCATTCACAATAATCATAGTTTGCATTCTAACAACTTCATACTTCAAATTACATAAACTACTACAACATTACACATATTCATTTTATAATCCTACAACATTTTTCCATGACGACAAATACCATTAACCTTCCATTCACTTCATACGAATCATAACAACACAACTAACTAGCTAAATAACATTTAATCCGCTACTCACCACCACCACCATGGCACACGGCCATGAACCACTATCACACACACACACGCCATGCACACACACACCTCAATTTCATAATTCCCATCCACTTTTAATCATTATTACATGCAAACTTATCTCATAACTCAAGAAATGAAATTCTTACCTTTTTCTTCAATTTTTAACTGTCGCAAACGTCGCTCTTTCGCTAAACCAATTATATCACGTCGGAGAGCGTCCCAAACTTGACAAGAATTCAACAAGAATAGAATTTTTGGATCAAAGTAGAAGGCTTGGAAATTTTTTTCTTTTTTTTTCTCTCCTTTCTCTTTGGCCGTGACCTCTCTTCTTCTTTTTTCTCAATTTTTCTTGAAGTTTCTTGAAATATAATGGCCCCTTTCTCTCTTTTATTTACTTAATTTGGCCATGTCATGGGCCTTAGCCCATTTCCCTCTATGGCCGGCCACTTACTTCTTTGGGCCTTGATTTTTCTCTTTTTTTTTTGGCCCAACACTTTGGCTAAATTTGTAATTTCATGAAACAAATTTCCAAAATTCCGATTTTTGTCCTTAACCTTCCTCGAAAATTCCGCACCAATATTTCCATAACCGACACATTGATACTAGAAGAATCCAAATATGGCCTTATTTCTTACAAGCAAAGATTATTCCGAACTTTCCAAATATACAAAAATGCCGGATATAACAAATTTGACGATATGATAATATGATGATTCTGTTTAAGGTGATGATATGTTATATATACGTATTCAGAAATATGATCTGTTAGTTTCAGAGCCGGTCGTGGGGCAAACCCAATGGTGGGGCAAACCCAGTGGCGAGGCAAATTCCGCCTTTGGTTTGGCGAATCCCACATTGGTATAGGCAAATCCCACATTGGTTTAGGCGAATCCCACATTGGATTAGGCGAATCCCACATCGGTTAATGTCAGCTACTATGATACGTTCTATTTTCTATATATATGAGATAAAAATGTTTTCAAGGAAAGCTAAGTATTTGGGGCATTCTGATTATTATATTTGTCGTCTGTACCTTGTATATATGATTTGCATTTTAGATGCGAGCACTTTGACATTCCGGTTATTATGTTCACTTTCTGTACCCCCTATCTCGGTTATGATCTCGTTTTCCGTATTTCATGCTTTACATACTCAGTACATATTCCGTACTGACCCCCTTTCTTCGGGGGCTGCGTTTCATGCCGCGCAGGTACACCCAGATGAGCCGAAGATATTAGTAGAAGATGTTCCAGCTGGATGGTCGAGCTCCATATCTTTCAGAGTGTAACTGAGTCAGGATATTTGTGTCATGGTATCTGAGTCTGTTAGAGACTTTGCAGACTGTGTCGTGGGTATAAGACGTCTGTTATGTAATCGGCTATGTAAGCCGATATATTATTATGCATTGTATTACAAGTTTCATATGTTACAAATTTTATTTGATTCAAGAAAGGTAAAAGCACATTATTCTTCGAAAAAAATTCCGTTATGTATTTGTGTCACGATTTGAAAACCAGCGTGACCATGAGTATTATGTGAGTTAGCAGGTTCGCTCGGCCCTAAATAAGGGTCGGGTGCCCATCACACCCTAACAGAAATTAGGGTGTGACAGAATGGCTCCTGCAGAATTGAAAGAGCTAAAGGCACAACTGAAAGATTTGCTTGAGAAAGGATTTATTAGGCCCAGTTCATCACTGTGGGTAGCACCCGTCCTATTTGTGAGAAAGAAAGATGGTTCTCTATGGATGTACATTGACTATACGCAGCTGAACAAGGTGACGATAAAGAATAAATATCCACTCCCGAGAATTGATGATTTGTTTGACCAATTATAGGGTGCCAAATTGTTTTTCAAAATTGATTTGAGATCGGGGTATCATCAAGTGAGAGTTAAAGAAGAAGATATTCCCAAGACGGCTTTCAGAACCAGATACGGCCATTATGAATTTCGGGTAATGTCATTTGGGTTGACTAAAGCTCCGGCGGTGTTTATGAATTTGATGAATAATGTATTCAAGCCTTTCTTAGATCTGTTTGTGATCGTGTTCATCGATGATATCATAGTATACTCACAGACAGAAGCAGAGCATGCAGACCATTTGCGTATTGTCCTTGGGATTCTTCGGACTCGTGAATTGTATGCTAAGTTTTCGAAATGTGAGTTTTGGCTTAATTCTGTGACCTTTCTGGGCCATATTATTTCAGCGGACGGCATTCGAGTTGATACTCAGAAAATTGAGGCTGTGAAGACTTGGCTAAAGCCCACAACACCTACAGAGGTCCGTAGTTTCTTGGGATTAGCAGGCTACTATAGAAGATTTGTGGAAGGATTTTCTTTTATTTCAGCACCATTAACGAAGCTAACTCAGAAGTCAGCAAAATTTCAATGGATCGATGCTTGTGAACGCAGTTTCCAGGAATTGAAGGACAAATTGACTTCAGCCCCAGTCCTGACACTTCCCGAAGGACCAGATGGGTAGGTTGTTTATTGTGATGCCTCCGTTGTTGGGTTGGGTTGGATTGTGTATTGATGCAGTATGGTAAAGTCATTGCCTATGCTTCCCGACAGTTGCGAAAACACGAGAAGAATTATCCAACCCATGACCTTGAATTAGCTACGGTTATTCATGCGCTAAAAATGTGGAGATATTAATTGTACGGTGTACATGTTGATATTTATACAGATCACAAGAGTCTCCAATATATTTTCAAGCAGAAAGAGCTAAATCTACGACAGAGGTGGTGGTTAGAACTATTAAAAGATTATGATGTGAGTATTTTATATCACCCCGGAAAGGCTAATGTAGTAGCTGATGCACTTAGCCGCAAATCGATGGGTAGTCTATGTGAGGTCCCTCCGGAGAAGAAAGAATTAATCCATGCGCTCCACCAGCTAGCTAGTCTTGGAGTTCGCCTAATTGATTCAGGCAAGGCAAGAGTTGGTAGTCACAACCCAGCTGTCTCATCCTTAGTTATGGAGGTGAGAGAGCGCCAGTATGAAGATCCCCAGTTGAATCACTATAGAGATACATCCCCTGAGAAAGAGAAATCACCATTAGAAGCTTCTGCAGATGGAGTTCTCAGGTATCGAGGCAGGCTGTGTGTGCCAGATGTTGCAGGACTACGTCGTCAAATTCTGAAAGAAGCTTATTATTCTCGATATTCTATTCACCCGGGAGCGACAAAGATGTACCATGATATTAAGTTAATGTATTGGTGGGATGGAATGAAGAAAGATATAGCAGAATTTGTAGCTCAATGCCCAAATTGCCAACAAGTGAAGATTGAGCATCAGAAGCCAAGAGGATTGCTACAAGCCATGAAAATTCCAACCTGGAAATGGGAAATGATCAACATAGATTTCATTGTAGGTTTGCCTCGTTCCCAGCATAAGTATGATTCCACATGGGTGATTGTTGATAGAATCACGAAATCAGCTCATTTTCTTCCAGTCGGAACCACATATTCGGCAGAAGATTATGCAAGGCTGTATCTTAAGGAGATAGTGCGATTTCATGGTATCCCAGTGTCTATTATCACTGATAGAGGAGCACAATTTACTACTAAATTCTGGAAATCTTTTCAAGAAGGTTTGGGGACTCAAGGGAGGCTTAGCACAGCATTCCATCCACAGACTGACGGGTAAGCTGAACGTACTATTCAGACCTTGGAAGACATGTTACGAGCATGTGTGCTAGATTTTAGGGGTAGCTGGGATGATCACTTGCCTCTTATCTCATACAACAACAGCTACCATTCCAGTATTCAGATGGCCCCGTATGAAGCTCTATATAAAAGGAAGTGTAGATCCCCAATTGGGTGGTTTGAAGTAGGAGAGGTACAGCTAATAGGTCCGGAGTTAATTCAACAAGCGGTGGAAAAGATCAAGGTTATCCGAGATCTATTGTTGACAACCTAAAGTCGCCAGAAATCGTATGCGGACAACCGTCGGCGAGACTTAGAATTCCAAGTTGATGATTGGGTAATCTTGAAGGTATCACCGGTGAAGGGCGTGATGAGATTTGGCAAGAAGGGAAAATTAAGTCCTCGATACATTGGACCTTATAAGATTGTCCGCAAGATAGGCCAAGTAGCTTATGAGCTGGACTTACCTCCAGAACTTGAATCAGTCCATCCAGTTTTTCATGTATCAATGCTCCGTAAGTGTGTCGGAGATCCTACTAGAATCGTTCCTGTAGATGATGTTCAAGTTACGGAAAGGTTGGCTTATGAAGAGGTACCCATTGTCATACTAGATAGGCAAGTACGGAAACTTAGAAATAAAGAGGTAGCCTCAGTTAAGGTCTTGTGGAGAAATAATAATCGAGAGGAAATGACTTAGTAAGCGGAAGAAAACATGAAGTCCAAATATCCGCAATTGTTTCCACCCCCGGAAGAGATTCAAGATCAAACGCCATTATTATAAGGTATGTAACACTTTCTTTTAATGCTTTTGGTCGTGTGTGGCCATATTTTCTTGCTATTGTGTTGTAGCCCTGTGAGGTGATGTGATTGTGAGTTGTTGTGATAGGATGGTAGCGCCATATTACAGGGGAACCTCTGGCGAAATTTATGTAAAATTTCCAAGAACTTAACATTCGAGGAAGAATGTTCTAAAAGGGGGGAAGAGTATTACATCTCGAAAAAATTTCATGTTGTCATGTGGTAGATAGACCAACACAGGGTAAGAAGTATATGATGTCCCTACAAGTAAGAAGGGGGTACTTAACGATTCTAATTAAGATTCCAAAGACATTTGAGGCAAGAGAAGAAAGTTCGTTGAAGAATGTCAAGTATATGTCGTGTTTAAAAAAAAAAAAAGGGTGGGGGGGGGGGGGGGGGGGGGGGGGGGGGTTTGCAAAGTACCGAGCTAATGTTTGTTTAATAATGTCTTGAGGAAGAGTTATAACGCCCCTTATATTGTTAATGAAGTGTTAAACGAGTGCTAATAAGGTTCCATAAGGATTGGAGATCAAGCGAAACGACGAGAACAAGTTCAGAGAGAAGGTGGATTATACGACCATTTATACGGTCTGTATAATGGTCCGTATAACCATTACAGTGAATGTCCATCACTGATGAAGTTATACGATCACTTATACGGACCGTATAAGGGTCCGTATAACTCCCGACGGGCAATTTTTATCTTTTATAAAAAGATGACTCCAAGTCTTATTTCTCATTTCTTATTTCCTCCACTTCTCTCTAAACCTCTAGAATATTCCACACACTTCATTTACATGAATTCAAGGGTAATCAAAGATCAAATACTAAAAACTAGTAGAATCAAGTACAAGAATGCTAACTAGGGTTGATGGAAGCTAAAAATCTCTTTGGAATTGAAGTTAGGGTTTTCTCCAAGTGAAGTATTTCCATCCAAAACCCATTCTTTCATAATCAATGGTGAGTTTTATGTTCATTTCATGCTATTAAGAGTAGTGAGTGGTTGAAAGACTTGGATTATGGAAGAAAGTAGAAAATGGGTTACAAATATGAGAATAGTGGCATTCTTGAGTAGTAGTTTGACATGAATCATGATTCTTGACATGTTATGAGTATAATCTTGTTATAAATGGTATTAAGAATATTGGAGAATCATTATATGAGGATGATTGTGGTGTTGTATTATGGCTATGGTTACGAAGGACTTTGAGTGGGAATTTTGAGAATTGAATAATGACTAGCTTAACAAAGTTTATTGATTATGGTATTGTAGTATTGTTATTGATGTTTGGGAGTTGTTATATTATATGGAGAAAGTTGTAGAAACAAAGGAGATGCTGCCCAATTTTCATTAGCTTTAGCTTAGCTTCAAGTATGTTTCTGATTATCTAATCTTAGTACGAATTCCCTTGAATGTAGAATTACGAACTTGGAAGGAAGCGTTTAGTTGGCAAGTAGAAAGGCGAAAAGGTATGTAAGGCTAGTCCCTTCTTCTCTAAGGCATGATTCATACAACATGACTCTCTTATATTCTAGAAACTATGAGTCTATGATTATTAAGAGCTTCTCATGACATAAAGGTAAGAGATGCGTTGTGACTATGACAATGATGATGATGAGTCTAAGTCTAGATATTCCAAGGCTTATGATATGATATTCTTATGAAGCTAATGATTCCATGATATTATTCGTTGTTGCTAGACTCACCTTATGATGCTAGTTCCTTCAAGGTGAGGCATGATGATCATGACTACTCCATAATGGAATCGGGGGTTCTCGACCTTACGTCACCGCGATAGAGTTATAGTTTGTACTTGAGTTCTAATGTATGCTTTATGATAAGTATATGATGATGAGATTATACTGTGCCTATATGGCCGGGCAGACACCGCTAAGGCGGGCGGCATATACACCATGTCTAGATGGCATAGGCAGACACCACTAATGGGCGGCATGAGATGGTTACCTGGGATGCGGGAGGCCTGGACGCGGGCTAATGATGATCACATCGTACCTATATGGTCGGGCAGCTTATATATGCATACTTGACATGATGTTGTTTATGATGTAAGTTAGCATGCATTATTCCGTCTTAAATGACATTCCGTTACAGGTTGTTTCCTTACTTGATGTTTCCTGATCTCTTCGATATGTTATTATTGTTCATGCCTTACATACTCAGTACATTGTTTATTGTTTGTACTGACGTCATTTCTTTTTGGACGCTATGTTCATGCCCACAGGTAGACAGGGAGGTGGCCCAGATTCCTAGGAGCTACTCAGCAGATTTACAGGAGCACTCCACTATTCTGGAGGTGCCATTTTTGATACATTATTTTGTGTACATATTTGGGCACGGCGGGATCCTGTCCCGTCCTTATGTTTCGGTACTCTAGTAGAGGCTCGTAGATACGTATGTGTGGGTAGTAGTTGTCTCATGAATACATCAGTGTATATTTTTGTATGTCATTTTTGCAGCCGTGAGAGCTTATGGATATATATATATGTTGCCTTGGAGATTTTGTATGCTCAGGTTTGGTATGATGATTAGCGTAATGAGTGGTGCTAGGTAGTTAGCTCCAGGTACCCGTCATGGCCCCCAGCCGGGTCGTGACAGTTATATTTTATGGAGAAAGTTGTAGAAACAAAGGAAGTTCTGCCCAATTTTCGTTAGCCCTTAGTCACCTTAGCTTAGTTTCAAGTATGTTTCCGGTTATCTAATCTTAGTACGAATTCTCTTGAATGTAGAATCCTGAACTTGGAGGGAAGCATTTAGTCGGCAAAGCTAGGGAGACGTAAAGGTATGTAAGGCTAGTCCCCTTCTTTTAAAGGCATGACTCCTACATTATGATTTATTTTCTATATTTTCATGACCTTCTTACATCCCAAAAGATGGAAGTTAAGGATTCTTAAGAGCTCCTTATGAGATAGAGATGAGATATGTTTTATGACAATGATGATGATAATCCTAATTTCTTTATTATTTCATTGACGTTACTTTTTGTTGTTGACCCCCCTCATGTTATTAGTTCTCCCAAGGCGAGGCATAGCAGTGATGATTATTCCATAATGAAATCAGAGATTCCCGACCTTACATCAGTCCGATGGAGTTACAGTTCTTACTTGAGCTCTTATGCATGCTTCATGTTAGGATTATAAGGATGATTACACCGTGCCTAAATGGTCGGGCAGCACCGCTAAGGCGGGCGGCTTACTACACCATGTCTATATGGCATGGGCAGACACCACTAGTGGGCGGCGTGACAAGATTACCCCGGGCGTGGGAGGCCCAGACGCCGGCTAATGATGTATTTGATTCAGTCAGTTTACGTCTGTATATGTGATATGTTTTAAAGGTGAAAGTGAGCATGTATGATTCGCGCAAGAGGAAGCGATTCGGATTATCTGTTCTTCCTATGCTTTCTATATTTCCTTATTATGTTATCATATATGCCTTACATACTCAGTACATTTTTCGTACTGACGTCCTTTTCTTTTATGGACGCTGTGTACATGCCCACAGGTAGACAGGGAGATGGTGCAGACGCTTAGGAGCTTATTCAGTAGATCACAGGAGCACCCCACTACTCCGGAGGTGCAGCCCATTGGTATATTCTTTTGTGTACAGATATGGGGCATGGCGGGGTCCTGTCCCGTCACTAGGATTCCAGTATTCCAGTTAGAGGCTCGTAGATGCATACGTGTGGGTTGTAGATGCTATGTGACCCCTTCATTGTAGATTTTGTACATCATTTTTGTAGCCTTATGGGCCTATGCTTATATACATGTTTTGGGAGGTATTTGGAGAATGTCTCATGATAAGTCTTGTGTTGAGAATGATATATGCCCAGGTTCAGGAAGATAGATAGCATGATGAGTGGTGCTCAGTAGTCAGCTCCGGTTACCCGCCATGGGCTACTAGTTGGGTTGTGACAGTTACTTTGAATTGCAAAATATGAGCCAAATTGGGGAAAGAATATCATTTAGTATACAAAGAGTTTTGAGGTAAAGTAAAAGCCTAAATTGAAGTTCGGGAATTCTAGTTTCCAACACAACAAACCGCGCGTCAATCCGACATCGGAATCAAACGTTTTCATCATTTTAAGACAGGCTGCCAGAGCAGAGATTAACTTTGCGTGAACGCGCCTGGAGGTGGCGCGAACGCGCAGAGGAACCAGGAGCTAACTCAGCGCGAACACGCTGAGCAAATCCTAGGTCGGTGGAAACCGACTCTAGAATGTTATAAAAGGGGGCTTACCCCTTTATTTCCTCCAAACCACCCCTGAAAATCAAGTCAAACCCCCTGGAATATTCCTCCGAATTCCAGTTATAAAATTTTAGCGCTAATTAAGTGGAGATCTCCAGATTTAGGTTCAGACAGCGTATAGTTGCGATTATAATATTGTATTGCGGCAAATTTGGGCTTGGATTCAAGGTTAAAGGTGAAGATATTGCGGTTCCAGCGGAAGTAAGGTATGAATCTTACCTTATTAAAATTGATTTAGGTTTATTTACGGAGGTAGAGCTAGTAAATTATCATATAACAAATTTGTTGGCTGAGAAATTGGATAAATATCATGTGGGATATTTTATGGAATATTTTGGTATTGATGATGATGTTATTGGAGTTGGTGTTGTTGTTGTTGTGTTGGTTGTTGGTATTATAATTTCGGTCTAGGGATATAAACAGGGGAGATGCTGCCCGAATTTTGGCAGATTCTAAAGAAGTTCAATTTGAAGATTTGAGATAGGCATGTGACGATAAGCCTAACAATAGTACGATTTCTCTTGAATGTAGATTCACGAGCTCGGGAGAATAAACGTTAAGTAGTAGGAGACCAAAGAGATATGTTAAGGCTAGTCCCTTTCTTTCCAAAGGCATGATTCCTTTCTTATGAACCTATACATGTTTCCATAATGTCCTTATTCCCAAAAACTAGAGATTCATGATTCTTAAATTTCTTATGATGCCAAAGATGAGTACGTTTTATCATGATAATGATGATGATGATGATCCTATTTCTAGAAGTTCCAAAGTTTTATGGTTTTAATGCTATCATAAGATTATTGAGTATATTTAATGATGTCCTTGATTTTACTGATTGTTATTGATCTCACCTCATGATAATTGTTCTTTCGGGGTGAGATATAGCGATGATGATTTCTCCATAATATAAATCGGATGTTACCGACCTTACGTCACTCCGATAGAGTGTAGCTTTTCATTGGGCTCTCATGCATGCTTATGTTTATGTATGATTACACCGTGTCTATTTGGCCGGGCAGACACCACTTCGGTGGGCGGCTTATGGATATGATAATAACACCATGCCTACATAGCTGGGCAGTCACCACTAGTGGGCGGCGTGAGATGGTTACCCGGGACGCGGGCTAATGATTATGTTACATATGTATGAGAAATGTTTTATTTTTTAAAAAGAAAGCTTAGCATGCATGGTATCTGCCTTACGAGGCAATCAGATGTACAGGTTAACTTTATCTCATGCTATGTTCCCTATTTCTTCTTATGTTATTTTTACGGCCTTACATACTCAGTACATTATTGGCACTAACGTCCTTTCTTGTGGACGCTGCGTTCATGCCCGCAGGTTCAGGTAGTCAGCCAGACGGTCCGGCCCAGTAGGTCTTCCCCTCAGCCGCAGTCCGTGCGCACCATTTGATCCAGAGCTGCGGACCTTCTTGGTATGATATTTTGATATATGCATATATGGTATGACGGGGCCTTGTCATGTCTTTTCTATAGTTCATATTCTATAGAGGTCTGTAGATAGTAGTATATAGTAGGATGTTGTGTAACTTTGTCAGCTCTTATTTTGTTGTACAGCATATATAGCGGCCAAGTCGGCCTGCACTGTTATCCGTAGCACATATGTATATACATATCTATGCATGAATTGTGAGTTTTCGGTGCTAAGTTTATGGTAATAATTTTACAGAAGACGGTGTAGCTCAGTTATAAGTTACATATATATATATATATATATATATATATATATATATATATATATATATATATATATGGGCCACCAGGTTACTCGGTGAGACATAAGTACAAGTCTAGGGGTGCTTGGTCGGTAGTGGTCGGGTACTCGTCGCGACTCATCGGCTTAGATCGTGACAAAAGTGCTATCAGAGCAGTTCTATCCTAGGGATTGTCTACAGACCATGTTCAGTAGAGTCTTGTTTATGGGTGTAAAGCGCGCCACACTTATAAACATGAGGCTGCAGGGCATTTAGGAATCATTGACCTTTCTTTCTATCTTAGATCGTGCGATAGATCCAAAGTCTAGGAAAGATCATTTCTGACTCTCTTTTCCTGTAGGTAAGTGCAGATTGATAAGGATGAAAAGGTCGGCTTGTGATAGTGGGGGTTCAAGAAAGGCCCCCAGGGTGGACTCCGAACTACAGGTACTGGGACAGATTAGGAGGAGTCTTAGTTACTCCATTGAGACAGATCCTTCTGAGGATATTGAGACGATTCCGCCAGAGCTTGTGGCTTCTATGAAGGAGGATCCATCAGAGGATAGCTATGAGACGGACCCGTCTGAGGGTTCGTATGATTGAGCATTACGTCCGAGGAGCCAGGAGTGTAAGTGTTACGGAGTATTCTAGCCCTCTGTCTTGGCCTTCCGTTAATCAAGAGCTGCCAGAGTATTCATATACTTCGGACTATGACAGGGAAGATGAGTATGGTCAGACCAGTAGATGGTATTTTTGTCACGACCCAGCCCCGTAGGCCGTGACTAGTGCCCGAGCTAGACACTCATATATACACTTGTTAGCTATAATCGATCCACGTCTAAATATAATATGTAACTTACAAAAAGAGAACGTCATCTCAGAACTGTCATATATATATATATCAACGCAACCTGTCTCCTGAGGAGTCACAACCATCAACAGATAAACAGTACATAAGCCGACAAGGCTGTCATAGCGTGTGGGAACATCCCAACTATATATACGCAAGCCGACAAGGCTGCCACTATGTACAACATCCCAAAACATATAGATATACGCAAGCCGACAAGGCTGCCACTACGAAAGGGAACGTCCCAAAACATAAGTCATACAGACACATACGATAAAGCAACTATATACAACCCACACATATGTCTACAGACCTCTAAGAGTAACAACGGTATCATATGACGGGACGGGGGCCCCGTCGTACCCCCGGATAAACACATATATACAACAAAAGGATACGTACCAAAAAGCTAGGCTCGGGACAAGGGAGCTCTCCAAGATAGCTGAATAGATATCCTAGGCGGCGGATCACAAAAACGAGCGTACGTACCGCGAGCATGAAACGCGCCCCCCGAAGAAAAGTGGGTCGATACGAGATATGTCGAGTATATATAAAGCATGAAATACAATAAGAAAGATCATAAGCGAAGTAAGGATTCAGGAGACAAGTATAATAGTCAAGAAGTCACGCACCGCCTTACGAATGAAATCATGCATATCATTATCATATACCGTACCCGGCCCATTATGGGACTCGGTGAATAAAGTCGTGTATACGTA
Organism: Lycium ferocissimum; assembly: GCF_029784015.1. Taxonomy (NCBI): domain Eukaryota; kingdom Viridiplantae; phylum Streptophyta; class Magnoliopsida; order Solanales; family Solanaceae; genus Lycium; species Lycium ferocissimum. The sequence continues at coordinate 17,652,460 of NC_081343.1, forward strand.
TACCGTACTCGGCCCATCATGGGACTCGGTGCCATATCATATCATTATATCATCATATAGCGTACCCGGCCCTCTAGTGAGGGACTCAGTGGATAATGTAGCAAAATGTGCGTGATAACATACCCGGCCCGGGACTCGATGAAAGATGTAATAACAGTATACACGAGCAGAGTAGTGAGTAACCATATGCAATCAAATCATCATCTGAGACTCAATAGATAAGTAGACTAACCAACACTCGAGTATCAAGGCGATAGTCATGTTAAGTACACTTTAAATATCACTATGAACTATATCAAATAGAGCCTCAGGAATCATAGAAATGTATCAAGATAATGTGAGATAGCTTATGGAATCAGAGACATTAGTCATCGTAGAGCCTTTAGGAATAGGAGCTTATACATCCGACTACTATCCAACATATAGAAGGCTCGAGGCGTAGCTCAACTACTTTAAGAGTTTTAACATCAAGAAGTGAATAAGAATCATAAATCACACTCGGAACTTATGAATGGAATTACCCCAAAGCTCATTTCATACATCACTTATATCTAAGACATGCCAAAAGAAAGAAGGAATAGCTTTACATACCTTTAGCATTTACTCGCAACACAACACGTATACGCTGCCCAATAGTACCTCAACCTATATTAAGACATCAAGAACTACGGTTAAGCTACGGGGAGATTCAAAACGTATTCTAACATTAGTAACTCCTTGCTAGATAATTAGACAACGTTTCCCTTATTTTCAAACAAACCACATACAACCAAGCCAACATCAATAATCATAGGTTCAAGTACCAACCCGAGGCTATTCAAACAAGACTCGAGAACACTCCGGACAGCCCGCACAATATTCCAAACAGCCCACATTCATAACATTCGATAACAATCCACATACGGCTACTACATATTCAAGTTACTATTAATAATCCATAGTCGTAACATTTTCATCTACATAATCCTACAACAACCCAACCAACACACAACACAACACATAATCTTAATTACCATTAATCTTCCAAGCTCGACAAGAACAACAACAACACATTCTTTTCATCCAAATTCATGAACTATACCAACAACCACATGTTAACAACATTATTCATTTAGATGCAAGAAACTATACTAGCACCATATTAACTTCTACAACAGCCCACAAACAATTACAACCCTAACTTGAACCATTAAATACCTTCATTCTCATAATAAAATCTATAACAACCACAACCAAAATACTAAGTAAAATTAGTTCACCATCTTCTACACAAAACAACCCCTACACGGCGTCAACACCAACATACATAATTCCATGAATTTCATCCATATCTACAAATTACAATACATTCAAACCACCCTTAATACATGTAAAAGAAGATTAAACCTTACCTTAACACTTGACTTCTCAACTTGGCTAGAATTTGTGAATTGCAAGAACGAATATTTTTGGTTGCTCCAATGGCTACTTCACGTTACTATAGACCTTCCAATTGATTGGAATACTTGAAGAAAATTAATTTTTGATCAACACTCAAGAGCTTCAAACTCGGCCAGCCATGGCCGAGAGCTTCTCCACCTCTTTCTATCTCTAATTTCTCAAGTTTGAAGATGATGAATGAATTCATTAGTCATCAATTTGACTTAAATATGATGCCTATAAGTTGGACACATGTCCCACTCATGGCTTGAGCCAATCAAATTTGGCCATGCCATAGGTGGGGCCCACACGACCACTAATGGCCAATTAGTGACTAATTAGATTTTTAATCCCCACTTAATTATCTAATCATGGTTAATTAACCCCTAATCTTCATTAATATTTCCATACCAATTAAAATTTATAAGCAACTTGTGCATTAAAATAAAATCGGAGGTTAAAAGTCTCTACCTCGTATCCCAAAATAGTCTTGTCCTTAAACTTATCGCGATTAGCTTAAAATATCCCAATGTACAAAAATACGGGATATAACAATTTTACAGTCCCCCAGACCGTGGCCACCGCCCAGCGACATAGCCCAACGCATGGTGGCATAGGCCAGGATCAGGACAGGCCGAGTACAGGTATATAGGTCTTTTATAGAAAGTCCTATGTTATGTGCGACTATTATAGGTATATGGGTCTTTTATAGAAAGTCCTATGTTATGTGGGAATTCTAAAGGAACCGATAACTAGAGTATATATGGGTAATTACGACTAAGACATTTTTGCTACTATGAGGAACCTCGGGACTGAAAATGAAAAGCAGTCGCGTGTGTTGACTTGTGGTTATGAAGAATTTTCTAAATATTGGGAATCCCAAAGGTTATGATAGCATGTATCCAACTAGGAGAGTAAATGACTTTTCTAACCATGAGGCAATGCATTACGGAGTTTTACTTGGGTCTTTAATTAGAACTTCAAATCGTTTTTTTAAAGACATGTGACGAAAGATCATGCAGTAGTAAAAAGGACGGGTGTGATTCTCATAAGAAGGTTTACCTTGATTTTTCAGGCAGAGGTGGTGAAGGTCACCTGAAGAAAAAATAATAATAAGAGCGATGTCAGCTTAGGAATAGAAAGGGAAGAGGAGTAGGCATTCGAGTGGGGACCATTCATTAAGTCTATATTGCCAGAGGCTCATAATTAGGACTCAGAAAGTATGTTAGAAGTCCTATAGGTTTAACATTTAGACGTACGGGAATACGAGAAACCAGAATAGCCGGAGGAGAGTAGGAGCTTATGATCCCTATGATTGAAATTTTAAACGATCATGAGATATGAGACGGGCTAGATAGGCAAGAAGAGAGGAGATGTATTGAAGCTACAGACTCAGGACAATTTTAAATAGCATTGGGATATTTCGTAAGTGAGGTATTAATAAGCGATGTACACGACAACTCATGTATGGCCACATTAAATAGTATGCGTGCCCGTATGATCAATTTCATGAGACGCTAAAGGTATTGATTGAGCTGGGTATTGAAGTTAAGGTGACAAGTGCCATGGCGCAGATTAACATTATTTTCTCTGAATGATAAAGTTGGGTAATAATGATGCAATAATATCAGGGAAAAGAAGGAAGTGCATATACAAGAGTAAGAAGATTATGAGGTCATGAAAACAAGAGACGTGTAAGCGAGAGAAGCATGTTGCTAGTAAGAGCTAAATAAAGTTTTGAAAAAAGGTTTAGGATGACGGTAGAGGCGAAGAATCACTCGGATGAACCTCTAAAGTAAGTAAGAGAAAAGGATAAGATATGACAATGCAGAATAAAAGACGAATGCAAAGGTCCTGGAAACAGATCTTGACAAACAAAGTTGCAGTATAATAACGATGGGTATGGATATAACCTGAGAGGGAATAATTAGACTTTATGAAAGATGCTAAATGATTTCTGACTCTTAAGGTATATTCGAGGGGATAAATGTGAAGTCATATTGACACGCTCATTGAGGAAGTGGAAACCCCCCCCCCCCCCTTAAAAGAAGACCTTAGAAATAGAAAGGATTCGCATTTCTAACAAAATATTCTACAAAATTCCCGAGCCAATGCTATGAAATGGCAAGTGAGAAAGAGCACTTTATGAGCAGGGGAAGTTAAGAAAGATCCTAACTGCGAAGGTAAGAAAAGTGGACTACTGAATCGGTTAAGGAAAGTTGTGTAACCACTAAGGACAAGAGGAAGGTTAATAGGCTAACAAGTCTGGTAAAAAGGCAAACCATCGATAACATGAGACAAGGACCTTGACAAAGTGTACAGAACTTTGATCATAAAGGAAAAAGGATGAATATGTGAAGCATGTGCATAAATAGAAACCAGTTATGGCATCGAAAGGCGAGATAAGAAAGGGACGAAAGGAGGAAGAAAAAGAAACAATTATGAGCGATTTTGAGTAGGAGAAGGATCGACAAGATATTGGAAAAATCATGACGCCTGACTATGATACAACTACCCAGTAAAGGAATATTATAAAATAGTGTGAGCTGGATGAATGATAGAGCAGGTCGTGGAAAGTAGCTGTAATAGTACATCAATTACAATAGTATTAAAAGAAGGAATCAGATCTGGTAGGTGAAAAGATAAGGTTCGTGTAAGGAAGGGAACAGGCCTTCAATCGCAGAGTGAATAGAGGAAATGAGTACTTAAGGGCTCTAACTATTGTGCAACTGATAAACTTAAAGAACAAGTAAGGTATGACAGATTATAGGAAATACATATCAAGTGGGAACCAAGTGAAGACCAAGGGTCCAAGCATAATTTTGAAGGACGTACTAAAAGGATGACGTACCTAATTGGAACGAAGCTGAGGCAATGAAACCTGATAGAACAAGAAAAAATAATGGTTCTGCTAGATATCTATGATTGAAAACAACAGACGAAGGAAGGAGTAAGATGATTTGACTTCTCGGCACGATAAAGAACCTGATCTGCATTTCGGCAAATTTGCAAATCTATTTCTAATTCATCAGCTGGACTGAGGATTAGCAAGTTCAAGGATAAACAGAGAGAAGAAGATCATTGAAGAAGAGATTCGGGATATTCTTAGAGTAGATATAAGAATTACCAATAGCCAGACCGAGCATAAGAAGCCTTGAAGAGGAAAATCGAGTAAAGTGTATGGGTAAAAGGCAATGTTGATGTAATGCTAGCTGGAAGATAAAATACCGCAAGAATCGATCCAGCTACTACAAGAAGACAAGGGATACTATATTACCAGTTTCTAAGGTTATCATTAAAGGGAAAAGAATCAGTTAAATTCCAAAAAATGAAGACATGGGAGTTCGGTGACCCGTAAAAAGGATACATAAAGGTCAAAAGAGTAAGAATTTCTGACATACAAAAGTGGATAAGGGTATGTGGTAGGTACTGGGTAAATGAGCATATAAGGGTGTAAACGACACAGGTCAAAGCGACAACTAGAATGATAAAGTATGAAGAACTAGTAGACAGCTAGGTGACACGAAAAAGGGGATAGCCGGGAGCATGAGCATAAATCTAAATCACAAGAGAAGGAGAATAAAATTCAAGGATTGATTGGGCAAGTGATGCGGTGAACTTGAGAATACACCCATTGGTGGTAAACCAACAGTAATCAAGAGATGCCAAAGGAATTGTGAAGCTATGAATATAAAAGTCTACATGTGCATAAGGACAGTGAGCTAGTAGTTGCACAAGAAAGGACTGTAAATGTTAAGAAGAAACCATGTTATTGCTTATGTAAAGAAACCAAGGAATCCAAAGAAGACTAATCGTCGGGAATTGAGGCACTTCAGAGTAAGGGATTATCAAATGCTACTGCAGTAAGATTGGACATGCCAGAGATTCAGCGTAAGAAAACCCAAAAGGGGTAAGGAAAATATTAACTAGTTGAGCGGAATCAATCAGTACCGGCATGACCGAATGGTATGCAGACAAGAGATGGAGTAATGTTTCAGCAGGAAAGCTCTCGATACAACTGTTAATTAACTAAAAAATAGAAGGTAAAACTCATAAAATGAAGGAAGGGCTAAGGATCAAGTTGATTACTACCCATATGAATGATGAGGTTAATGGATAGGTTCTTAAAACTCACCAGCGGAACGTGAGGAAAGATTGAATGGGCCATACGTGTAAAGGGTTAAACCCCAAAACGAACAGGAGAGAATTGCTGCTTTGACAATTAATATAGCGTCATAAGTATATAAATTGTGGTTATTGGATTGTTAACTTAAGGTGTCTTGTCTCTAAGGAACCACGCAGAGGATCATAAGTTGCAGAGTTCAAACAAGGTCATTTCTGAATACGTGAGTAGGACTACAAGTAAGCAAAGTAAATATCAGTAAATGCAGGTAAGAGTATTGATATCAACAACAACACGAGTTCTACTTCAACATTCGAGGACGAATGTTCCTAAGGGGGGAAGGATGTTATACCCTGTACTTTCGGTGAAGCACTTATCCAATTGTAACGTAAGGATGTTAGGCTAGGGCTAAGTAAAAAAAACCTTGGAATATAAGGAGCGAAGCATTATTAAGTATATTTTATGAGTAAGGAATGTACATAAGGAATGCCGAAAGTTTTTCTAAGAAAATGAGTTGAAGAAGTTGAGTTAGCATGACTTTGGAAGAAGATGAAAAATATGAGCCAAATTAGGGAAAGAATATATTTTAGTATACGAAGAGTTTTAAGGTAAAATAAAAGCCTAAATTGAAGTTCGGGAAGTCTAGTTTCCAACGCAACAAATCGCGCGCCAATCCGACATCGAAATCAAACGTTACGAGCATTTTAAGACAGCCTGCCAGAGCAGAGGTTAACTCTGTGAGAACACCCCTGGAGGTGGCGCGAACGCGCAGAGGAACCAGGGGCAAACTCAGAGCGAACGCGCCCCAAGGTGGCGCGAATGCGTTGAGCAAATCCTAGGTCGGTGAAAACCGACTCTAAAATGTTATAAAAGGGGGCTTACCCCCTTATTTCCACCAAAGCACTCCTGAAAATCATCTCAACCCCCACCCCACCCCCCCACCCCCCCTCGGAATATTCCTCCAACTTTCATTTATAAAATTTTAGCGCAAATTAAGTGGAAATCTCCAGATTTAGGTTCGGACAGCGTATAGTTGTGATTATAATATCGTATTGCGGTGAATCTGTGTCACACCCTTAATCCGATAGGGTGTGATGGGCACCCGACCCTTACCTAGGGCCGACCGAACCCGCAGACTTTCGTAATACTCATAATCATACTGGGCCCACAAAACATGACATAAGCCGTAATGAAATTTTTTTTTTTCCGAAAACAAACATGCCTTTCATTTTTGTCAAATCAAACAAAACTAGCATCGTATGAAATCTGTAAACATATGAAGTTCGTAACATAATGCATAATAATACATCGGCTTACATAGCCACTCACAAAACTGACACATCATACACACGACGTTGTCTGCAAAGTCTCTACCATAACTTCAGATACCATACAAAAGCACTCTGACTCGGCGGCAAAGACTCCGGAGGAAATGGAGCTCGCCAATCCAAATTTGAACGTCTTCCGCTAATGTCATCTACTCATCTAAGGGTACCTGCGCGGCATGAAACGCGACTCCGAAGAAAGGGGAATCGATACGAAATATATGCGAGTATGCAAAGCATGAAATACAGAAAATGAAATCACAACCGAAGTCAGGACTACGGAAAGTGCACAATAGCCAAAATATCAAGGTACTTGCATATGAAACGCAAATCGTACATCAGAGGTACAAAAGACAAATATACTAATCCGAATGCCAAAATGCTTATTTCCGAAATACAAATCATGCATATCCATACCGTAGCACATCATAACATCATAACTTATCATATGAGCTGACTTTAACCGATGTGGGATTCGCCTAAAACAATGTGGGATTTGCCTAAACCAATGTGGGATTTGCCTAAACCAGTGTGGGATTTGCCTAAACCAATTTGGAATTTTTCCTCATCATTGGGTTTGCCCCACCATTGGGTTTGCCCCACCACCGGCTCCGATACCGAACAGAATCATATTCCGAATCCATACACATAACATATAACGTAGCATATATACACGATGCCGGCCGAAAGGGGCTCGGCGTACGGACACATCATAACACCATAATATATACGCGGTTCCCGGCCGAAAGGGGCTCGGCGAACCGGACACATCATACTTCGAATACACATCATACCTCGAATACGGCATAGTGCGTACGATAACATAACGGCCGGGACTTGGCGAAAAATGTAACATACGTATCACACAACGGAGAATCGTGAGTAACCAAATATTCAAAACATTTTCAAAGACTCAACGGGTTAATCAAAACGAACCATCGTTTATAAGCCAAAACGATGGTCAAATCGTATTTTCTTAGGAATAGCACTCGGGAACATATCAAACCGAACTTCAGAAACCATAGTCACGTATCAAAATCACTTACATAAAAATCCTTATTTCAGACTCAATCGATAAATATATAATCATACTCGGGGGTCGGAAAGGTAGTCATATTAAGTTCTTTTCAAAAAGTCGTTAGCACTTTACAAAGAAAAGTCGCGGGACCCACGGAAGAGCGTCAACCCAATCCGGGCCCGCCTATGGAAATCATAGTCATTATACGTCATGAAATTATTCGTGAAGGTATCAAAGCGATCCGAGCCCTTTCTTGAAAGTTACGGTCGTTCGTAGTTTTAGAATCATTTAGGAACAAAGCTTTTTTGAAAACCAAACTTTTACGCAACCTTTGAAATCCAACCATACAAAAGACATATAAACCATAGCTTGACCATATAAAGATGCCAACATCAAGAAGCAAATAAGCATCATAAACTTGCTCGGATTTTTCGAATGGAATTTCCCCCGAAGCTCATAATACATCATAACTTACTTGCGTCTAAGACATGCCAAAAGGAAAGAAGGATAAGCTTTACATACCTTGATTGCTTCCTAAGCTAATCCAAACTCAAGCCTCGGCTTCTCAAAATCTACAACACGTCATTAGACACCAAACATTAGTCATAGCACCTCGGAATCCCATTTTAGGCTCGCACTTTATTTACGAAATTTGGCGCATTTCCCTATAAGTTCAACATCCCCGAGAATTCAACTCGGTCAATGTCATCAACAACAATACCAACAACCATTCCGATTAACATCAATAATGAATTCGAAACGCATTCTAACGTTAGTAACTCATTTATTTACGATTCGACGATACTCCATTTTCATTCAAATCAACATCAATGTTCATACGTCCAAGTACTAATCCAAACCATTTAAACAAGATTCAAGAATGCTTCCAACAATCTACAAAATAGCCAAATCAGCCCATTTACTACATAATGAAACTCGAAACTTCCAAATGCCATAAGAACAACAACAATACATTTCTTTCTTCCAAATTCATAAACTACATCATCAATCTATATGTTAACAATGTTATTACCACAAATATAGAATCCACATAAGAATTACATTAACTTCCAAATCAGCCCGCAACCATTACAACTTCAACTTGAATCATTAAAATCTCATTTTCGTTATAGAACCAACAACAACATCAACTAAAACACTAAGTAACATTAGTTCATTCCTTGCCATGTACAACATCCTACATACGGCCAACACACCCTCCATGTCAATTTCATGATTTTCATTCATTTTCTACACATTACAACAACACACAAACATGCTAAATACACTTAATTCATTACTCCTACACAACACTACACCCACACGGCCAAAACCACATATGCACGGTTTCACTCCAACATGAAATATTTCCATAATTTCATTCATTTTGATATACTACAACACACATGAACTATCCGTAACACATAAAAACAAGATTAAAACTCACCTTTCTTCTTCAACTTTACAACTTGCCTAAGGTGGTGAATAATGAAAACGAGTGGTCTATCGCTTCCAACAACACTTCCACGTTAATAAGCACCCTTCAATTAGTGGGAAAACTAGAAGGAACCAATTTTTCTTGATCAATTCATGGTCTTCAATTTTTGAAGGTCATGGCCGAACACCCCTATCTCTTCTCCCTTCTTCTTCTTCTTTTTCTCTCTCCAAGTTTCTAGAGATATGAATGATAATTGTCTTGCTTTTTCATCACATGTCCACATATATATATATATATATATATATATATATATATATATATATGTGTGTGTGTGTGTGTGTGTGTGTGTGTGTGGCCCAGCTTTCCTTCCTTTTTTTCTCCAATTTTCTAGACTTTTCTTAAGTCACAAAAGATGAGTAACTTCCTTGACTTGGTCATCCTTTGGCCTATATACACATGTCCTCTACAAATATAATTCACACATGTGGCCTATAGCCCACACCCCACACACATGGCCACATATGGCCATTTTCATGAAATATAAAGTTTCCAAAATTTCACTTCTAGCCCCAAATTCTCATGAAATGCTTAACTTTCCATAATTCACTTTTGACCCCAAATTTTCCTTATTCCAATTTTACCCCTAACACTCCATGCAAATGAAAAGATGAATATGCAACTTGTGCATTCAAACAAAAATCAACGAAATCGAAAATTAAAAGCCTTGTCCATGACTTGTCGCAACCAACTTGGAATATTCCAACGTACAAAGTACGGGGTATAACATCCTTTCCCCCTTTAGAACATTCGTCGTCGAATGTTCAACTTGTCGTATAGGGTCTTAAGGATCTCGATTTAAACTTTTCCTTCTTGTAATCCCCTTTACTCAACTTGTGACATTCTAGGCGCATTATCTCGTGTCGTCTCTTAATCTTTAACTCAAACCCTTTCTTATTCGTTCCATGGCTTGTTTTTCCTTTTCATACTTGCCTTTGTATTTTAGCTACATAGATCGCATCATAACCTTGGCCAATTTCTCACTAGGCTTCACTTATTTCCATAAAAACCCTCATTGTATTCACATTATATCTTATTCGTAACCAATTCCCATAATATAACACTTCTTAACCCTTTTACCCCTTTCTAATCCACTTCTTCTTCTGTACTCTTGTCTTAATCATACTATTACTTCTTTCCCGAGGTCAGCCATACTCGCAACTTACTCAAATCTTACCATTACGGTGGACACGACCTTTCAAGTCGGATTACAAATCCACATCTCATTTTCTCTTTATTTCTGGGAAAATTTCGGCAGAGTTTCCTCTATGTTCCTTACTATCTCAAAACCTGTACATAGGAAATACCAACAATGCCTCACAGGGCCAAAATACATACATACATATCATATCATATCGCAGCCACACAGGGCTCCCAATATCATCAACAGTACACAAATAATAAACATACCTCGTATGCCCAACTCAAACGGCACCTGTTACACTTTCTTGTTTACTTTCCCCCTTTAGTCTTCAACTTGTATTTCAATCGCAACTTCAATATCTTTCCCAACATATATCTTTCATACCTTTGCTTACCTGCGTACTTTGTAACTTCCAACATCATCAATCGCTTTCTTCTATCGATATCATTCTTCAGCTGCAATCACAAATCATGGTAAGGAGTCCCATCTCCTATGACTTGGCTCTATGGCACGATCTCAGATGTGAAAGAAGAGTAACCACCCTAGATGCCCCGTAGCCTCTTGTTTATAAGTGTGGCGCGCTACACACCATAAACAAGACTCTACCGGACACGACTTTGCGTACAACCCTAAGGACGAATCGCTCGATGACAATTTGTCACACCCTTAATCCGATAGGGTGTGATGGGCACCCGACCCTTACCTAGGGCCGAGCGAACCCGCAGACTTTCGTAATACTCATAATCATACTGGGCCCGCAAAACATGACATAAGCCGTAATGAAATTATTATTTTTTTCCGAAAACAAACATGCCTTTCATTTTTGTCAAATCAAACAAAACTAGCATCGTATGAAATCTGTAAACATATGAAGTTCGTAACATAATGCATAATAATACATCGACTTACATAGCCGCTCACAAAACTGACACATCATACACACGACACTGTCTGCAAAGTCTCTACCATAACTTCAGATACCATACAAAAGCACTCTGACTCGGCAGCACTCCGGAGGAAATGGAGCTCGCCAATCCAGCTGGAACGTCTTCCGCTAACGTCATCTACTCATCTAAGGGTACCTGCGCGGCATGAAACGCGTTTCCGAAGAAGAAAGGGGGTCGCATTTAAATATGTACTAAGTATGCAAAGCATGAAATACGTAAAAACGAAATCACAACCGAAGTCAGGAGTACGGAAAGTGCACAATAGCCAAAATATCAAGGTACTTGCATATGAAACGCAAATCGTACATCAGAGGTACAAAAGACAAATATACTAATCCGAATGCCAAAATGCTTACTTCCAAAATACAAATCATGCATATCCATACCGTAGCACATCATAACATCACAACTTATCATATGAGCTGACTTTAACCGATGTGGGATTCGCCTAAACCAATGTGAGATTTGCCTAAACCAATGTGGGATTTGCCTAAACCAGTGTGGGATTTACCTAAACCAATGTGGGATTTGCCTAAACCAATGTGGAATTTTGCCTCATCATTGGGTTTGCCCCACCATTGGATTTGCCCCACCACTGGGTTTGCCCCACCATTGGGTTTGCCCCACCATTGGGTTTGCCCCACCACCGGCTCCGATACCGAACAGAATCATATTCCAGAATCCATACACATAACATATAACGTAGCATATATACACACGACCCGCCGAAAGGGGCCCGGGCGTATCCGGATTACATCATAACACCATAATATATACGCGGTTCCCGCCGAAAGGGGCTCGGCGAACCGGACACATCATACTTCGAATACACATCATACCTCGTAATACAAAGATAGTGCGTACGATAACATAACCGGCCCGGGACTTGGCGAAATTTGTAACCACAGAATACACAAACAGAATCGTGAGTAACCAAATACAGTTCAAAACATTTTCAAAGACTCAATAGGTTAATAAAAACGAACCATCGTTTATAAGCCAAAACAAGAGTCAATCGATTTTCTTCCGAATAGCACTGGGAACATATCAAACCGAACTTCAGAAATCATAGTCACGTATCAAAATCACTTACATAAAAATCCTTATTTCAGACTCAATCGATAAATATATAATCATACTCGGGGGTCGGAAAGGTAGTCATATTAGGTTCTTTTCAAAAAGTCGTTAGCACTTTACAAAGAAAAGTCGCGGGACCCACGGACGAGCGTCAACCCAATCCGGGCCCGCCTATGGAAATCATAGTCATTATACGTCATGAAATTATTCGCGAAGGTATCAAAGCGATCCGAGCCCTTTCTTGAAAGTTACGGTCGTTCGTAGTTTCAGAATCGTTTAGGAACAAAGCTCTTTTGAAAACCAAACTTTTATGCAACCTTTGAAATCCAACCATACAAAAGACATATAAACCATAGCTTGACCATATAAAGATGCCAACATCAAGAAGCAAATAAGCATCGTAAACTTGCTCGGATTTTTCGAATGGAATTTCCCCGAAGCTCATAATACATCATAACTTACTTGCGTCTAGGACATGCCAAAAGGAAAGAAGGATAAGCTTTACATACCTTGATTGCTTCCTAAGCTAATCCAAACTCAAGCCTCGGCTTCTCAAAATCTACAACACGTCATTAGACACCAAACATTAGTCATAGGCACCTCGGAATCCCATTTTAGGCTCGCACTTTATTTACAGAAATTTGGGCAGCATTTCCCCTATAAGTTCAACATCCCCGAGAATTCAACTCGGCCAATGTCATCAACAACAATACCAACAACCATTCCGACAACATCAATAATGAATTCGAAACGCATTCTAACGTTAGTAACTCATTTCTTTACGATTCGACGATACTCCATTTTCATTCAAATCAACATCAATGTTCATACGTTCAAGTACTAATCCAAACCATTTAAACAAGATTCAAGAATGCTTCCAACAATCTACAAAATAGCCAAATCAGCCCATTCACTACATAATGAAACCCGAAACTTCCAAATGCCATAAGAACAACAACAATACATTTCTTTCTTCCAAATTCATAAACTACATCATCAATCTATATGTTAACAATGTTATTACCACAAATATAGAATCCACATAAGAATTACATTAACTTCCAAATCAGCCCGCAACCATTACAACTTCAACTTGAATCATTAAAATCTCATTTTCATTATAGAACCAACAACAACATCAACTAAAACACTAAGTAACATTAGTTCATTCCTTGCCATGTACAACATCCTACATACGGCCAACACACCCTCCATGTCAATTTCATGATTTTCATTCATTTTCTACACATTACAACAACACACAAACATGCTAAATACACTTAATTCATTACTCCTACACAACACTACACCCACACGGCCAAAACCACATATGCACGGTTTCACTCCAACATGCAATATTTTCATAATTTCATTCATTTTGACATACTACAACAGACATGAACTATCCGTAACACATAAAAACAATATTAAAACTCACCTTTCTTCTTCAACTTTACAACTTGCCTAAGGTGGTGAATAATGAAAACGAGTGGTCTATCGCTTCCAACAACACTTCCACGTTAATAAGCACCCTTCAATTAGTGGGAAAACTAGAAGGAACCAATTTTTCTTGATCAATTCATGGTCTTCAATTTTTGAAGGTCATGGCCGAACACCCCTATCTCTTCACCCTCTTCTTCTTCTTTTTTTTCTCTCCAAGTTTCTAGAGATATGAATGATAATCGTCTTGCTTTTTCATCACATGTCCACATATATATATATATATATATATGTGTGTGTGTGTGTGTGTGTGTGTGTGTGTGTGTGTGTGTGTGGCCGGTTTGCCCCTTCTTTTTTTCTCTCCAATTTTCTAGACTTTTCTTAAGTCACAAAAGATGAGTAACTTCCTTGACTTGGTCATCCTTTGGCCTATATACACATGTCCTCTACAAATATAATTCACACATATGGCCTATGGCCCACACCACACACATGGCCACATATGGCCATTTTCATGAAATATAAAGTTTTCAAAATTTCACTTCTAGCCCCAAATTCTCATGAAATGCTTAACTTTTCATAATTCACTTTTGACCCCAAATTTTTCTTATTCCAATTTTACCCCTAACACTCCATGCAAATGAAAAGATGAATATGCAACTTGTGCATTCAAACAAAAATCAACGAAATCGAAAATTAAAAGTCTTGTCCATGACTTGTCGCAACCAACTTGGAATATTCCTACGTACAAAGTACGGGGTATAACAATCTGGGCTTGGATTCAAGGTGAAAAGTGAAGATAATGCAGTTCCAGCAGAAGTAAGGTATGAATCTTTCCTTATTAAAATTGATTTAGGTTTATTTACGGAGGTAGAGCTATTAAATGATCGTATAACAAATTTGTTGGTTGAGAAATTGGATAAACTGTTATAGCCCAGAAATTTCGCATTACTAAGGCTGCAGACGGCTTAATGTGAGCTCAAGGAGGAGAAAATATTACAAGTATAAAGGATAAAATTCTACTGTATTAGTATGAGGATAGCATGAGTATGATATTTGGAATTCGTACAATATGATTAGAATGATACGTTAAAAGATATATAGCCCTCGTAACCGTAAGCTGAGGTGGGGCTCACGTGATGGGGTTTTTATAAAGGACATATGACAAGTTATATGGACAATATATGTGAAGTTAAACACAACTCAAGAAGTACCCTTGAGCCAAATCCAAGTGTAAGCCCTCCAAAAAGATGTTTTTTAGTTACGTTTTCGGGTGATCTGACTTCGGGAGGCCATAACCCCATCATTATTTGAGAATTTGGGAAAACTCCAAATACGAAAGTTGTATCTAATTGAATTATATTTCCAACCATACATCATGGGAATTTAGTCAATATCGTAATCAAGGGATATGACTTTTTTACTAAACAAAGGCACTGGCCGCGAGTAGAGAGCCTGACGCGTGGTGGACACGTGGCAGGACCACTCCACCACCCTTGGTCACTATAAATAGACTACAAACATGTCAGAAACAGCATGATAATATGATATAAGATTCAGGAAGCTTATGGAAGGTTAGAGAGAGAAAGTGAGGGTTTGATCAAGTTCGAAGCCCCAAATCCCGAGGCTCGTGAAGAGTGAAGTGAAGAACAAGTTGTTGTCGTCATTTTGAACCAAAAAATTGGCTTTGGATGGTGTTTATTTTGTGGTTATGGACTACATAAGGTATTTTTAAGTTGTCTATGATGTTATTTATATGTTTATTGATAGATTTGGCGGATTAGAATGTTAAAAATGTTGATGTAATTGTCGTATATGTTGTATTAAGGCGTTGGGGCTTAGGTGTTGATTTGGATGGATTCTTTGGTGGATTTAGTTAGATTATTGTGAATAATTGTTGGGTATTGTTGTTAATGTTGATCTTGATGGTTTGTTAGCTGAATTGAGGTATTGGGATTGTTCGAATAGAAAGGAAATCTTTGTATAAATGTCGATAAAATATCAATTAGTTAAGAACTAAGTTATAAAGTATGGTATGATTTGATAGTCTGTATATTTGGTATTGATAACAGATTGTGATGCTTGGGGCTCGAATAATGGTTAGCTGGAAAGCGGCAAAGGTATGTAAGGCAAACCTTTCTTCCTTTGGCATGATTCTTGTTGTTATTCATTCTATATGTACTCCATATGATTCCATTCTTAGACGAGTAAAGTCTAAATGTTTCTTGTGATGGCTTATTGATATTGTACTCCTATTCTGTTCCGAAGGGAACACCCATAAGGTGCCAAGTTGAGTTGTGTCTATGGTTTTACTAATGATTTCGAGGAAATGAGTGTTATACTAAAGGAAACATAAAGTTTGATTTTCAAAACCACTCCGAAGGGGGTGCGAGATTTTACTACTTCATTTCATTTACGATTTATGTTTACATTCCATAGTATCATCCCTTTGTATTGATATGATCATTTATTCTTTTGGTATGGCAATAAGATGAAATTGATTAGAATATAAGTAGTAAGAATTTCATAACAATTCTACCCTCAAACCCGAAAGCATGTCCTCCTAAGTCTAGTGAGATACAAATTTGATAAGTTCTTATGAAAGACTAAGGCTAATAACTGGATTGTGATGAATTGATTAGTGACTTATGATATGAATTGAAATTGATATTTGTGGATTGAGTTTGTGTTGATATGATGGTGATATTAAGCCGGAAGCGGATGCCCGAAGGGGCCATCATTATTATGCCGGAAGCGGCCGTCGAAGGGACTATTGTAATACTAGCCCGAAGCGGCTGTCCGAAGGGACCATTCTGTTAACATGTCGGAAGCGGCATGTATGTTGAATTGCATTATTTACTTAAATATTGTTTCGAGACTTCGCGTGCACATTTATGTTTCTTCGGCAAGGTCACAGTATTGAGTTAGATTGTGATTTCTTCTCTCGTAAGTCAAATTATGATTATAATTTGTTACCACCTTACATACTCAGTACATTGTCCGTACTGACGTCCTATTGCCTGGGGACGCCGCGTTCATACCCGCAGCCCCCAGATTATTTGGCAGGTTAAGTGTATAGCTAGGATGCTTGGACGTCAGCCGGGATTGGCAAGTTCCACCTCATTACGGAGTCGTCTTTGAGTCATGTATAGATATGTATGATTATGGGTATGTCAGGGCCCTGTCCTAACTCATAATGTTCAGTTTACTTCTTAGAGACTTCTGCAGACAGTGTCCTGTGGTATGTTTATCGAGATGTCGACAAAGTGATGTCAGTTGAGTCATTTGTGGATTTTAAAAGAGTATGTATTTTAGATGATTTCAATTGGTTTAAAGTACTTATTTGATTGAAAGTTTTCATAATCGTTATAAAGATAATGATTTCTATTTGGAAAAGTTTTATGTTCTTAAAAGTTTTTGAAATGACAGGTTTTGATACAGCGAATGTCTGACGGTTCGCTCGACTCTAATGAGAGTCGAGTGCCCGTCATGCCCTACCATTGTTAAGGTGTGACATAAACATCGTGTGGGATGTTTTATAGAATATTTTGGTATTGATGATGATGTCATTGGCATTGGTGGTGTTGTTGTTGTGTTGGTTGTTAGTATTGTGATTTCGGGCTAGGGATATAAACAGGGGAGATGCTACCCGAATTTTGGCAGATTCTAAAGAAGTTCAATTTGAAGATTTGAGATAGGCATGTGATGATAAGCCTAATAGTAGTATGATTTTTCTTGAATGTAGATTCACGAGCTCGAGAGAATAAACGTTAAGTAGTAGGAGACCAAAAAGATATGTTAAGGCTAGTCCCTTTCTTTCCAAAGGCATGATTCCTTTCTTATGAACCTATACATGTTTCCATAATGTCCTTATTCCCAAAAGCTAGAGATTCATGATTCTTAAAGTTCTTATGATTCCAAAGATAAATATGTTTTATGATGATAATGCTGAAGATGATGATCCTATTTTTAGAAGTTCCAAAGTTTATGGTTTTAATGCTATAATGAGATTATTGAGTATATTTAATGATGTCCTTGATTTTACTCATTGTTGTTGGTCTCATCTCATGATAATTGTTCCTTCGGGGTGAGATATAGCGATGATGATTTCTTCATAATATAAATCGGAGGTTACCGACATTACGTCACTCCGATAGGGTGTAGCTTTTCATTGGGCTCTCATGCATGCTTATGTTTATATATGATTACACCGTGCCTATTTGGTCGGGTAGACACCACTTCAGTGGGCGGCTTATGGATATGATAATAACACCGTGCCTACATGGTCGAGCAGTCACCACTAGTGGGCGGCGTGAGATGGTTACACCGGACGCGGGCTAATGATTATGTTATATATGTATGAGATATGTTTTTTGTCACACCCCGACTTTACTAGGGTGTGATGGGCACCCGACTCCATATTCGGAGCCGAGCGAACCCGCTAACTCTTATTACACATATGAACTTATGAATCAGTTAGAAATGAATACACAGAAATTTTTTTTTTCTCTTTTTTTTTTCCAAGTAAAATCTGACATCATATAAGACTTGTAACACGAGACGTAATAACATATCGGCTGTTGAAGCCGCTTACAGACTGACAACCCAATACCCACGACTCGCGCAAAGTCTCTAACTTCGAACAAAATGTCATGGCACATATGCTGCGACTCGGCGCACTCCGGACAAGTGGAGCCTACCAACCCGCGGACATCTTCTATGCTAGCCGGCTCATCCGGGTTCACACGCGGCATGAAACGCAGCCCCCCGAAGAAGAGGGGTCAGTACGAGCAATGTACTGAGTATGTAAAACATGGATGGTAACATAGGAAGAGACATAGTCATGTGCAACAACAGTATGGAAATGTAGAGCATGTCCTGTACATATGAGACATATCACGTATGAGGGAGTAAGCGTACATATATAGGGCATATCATGTGTGAAGTCGTAACCGTACATAGGAATCATATCATGTAAAGGCGTATCCGTGCATATGAGTGCCCACGGGGGCGGATGCCATACATGCTTAGTCGCGGAACGTGCGGCCGATCCACATACATTCTTCCGCGGAACGTGCGGCCGATCCATATACATTCTGCGCGAACGTGCGGCCCGATCCATATACTTTGTACTTCACTTTCTTTGAAAACACTTTTATTTCATATATATAGAAAATAGAACATGTCTTATTGCCGGGCGTCGGCTCCGATCCATTTAACCACGTATCCGCGTCGGGCATCCCGCGTCCGGGACGGTATCATATCATTCTCAACCGATCGGTGGGCCGTGCGCTTTATAGCGCCGGCCCTTCTTCCCCATCTTCCCCATATACATATACATATACATATACTTATACATATATCATGTCATAGCGACATGCATGAGAGCCCAAGGAAAATCATGTAACTATCGGAGTGACATAAGGTCGGAAACCTCCGATTGTATTATGAAATAATCATGGGCGCTTTATCTCACCCTGAAAGAACTAGTAATAGGGCGAGACTATCAATGGAGAGTGACATCATGAGAAATCATAGGACAGGAGCATAAGGCATCATTTCGTTTACCTTAAAACCTTTGAAAGTAGTCATTATTCAAAAATAACTTAACATTTCATATCGTCATATTCGTCATATACTTCTTCTCATATCTGGTCTCATCATTATCATCAAAGAACCGTAGTCGTCGTTTTTGTCATTAAGACTTTCAACATTGTAAAACTTGGTTTTTGAAGAAAAAGGGATATTTTGGGAAACACTTGTAAACTTTTAGGAAGGAAAATCATACCTTGGGGTCAAGGGTTTAGTCAACACGGCCTATTGTTTGGTAGTCGGAATGATAACCATGAACTTCCATCAGCTATAGTACGGAATCAAGCCTAATGGGACAATAAGAGGGAATTCGGGAATAGTGGGCCTACCTCGGTCAAATGAGGCGGCGTACACAATTTACGTATAATACATTTCATGACATTACTCATGAGAGTTTTAGGGTAGTCGGGTCCTACTTGTGCGAGTTCTAGGTATTTAGGCACTTCTTTCCACTTTTCGTGAACATTTGCTTCAATTCTACTGAATGAATAGTAACTAATTTTAATCTCGAATTTCTAGGAAAGGAATCGTCCCCGAGGCACATATTCAAGCCTATCGTGTCTAAGACATGCCAAAGAAGGAAAGTGAAGTCTTACATACCTCTTTCTGCTCCTTCTGCTACTCCAAATCCAAGTTGCGAATACGCTCAAAATCTACAATTTGGTCACGTTTACCAAACCTTGATTAGTGCATTTAGAATTAGATTCTTAAGACACTTGGCTACCGAAATTCCGGCAGCACTTCCCCGTAAATACACCATCCCACCATGTTCGACTTGGCCAATTTTAATCAACAACAATCCCGGGAATACAACCCGCCAAACCAACAACAATACCAATGATTATTCTAGCAACACTTTATCATTCCATTCACACAATCTCCCAACAACTCAATCAACATTTTCATATTCATTTGACATTATGGAATTCATAATAACGACAACTAAAATATTAACTAGAATCAATTCACAATAATGTGTCAACCCTCCATCATTCGGCCACAACATCAACATACATGTCTTCGTGAATTTTCCATCTTTTCTATACATTACAACAACCAACATACTACATAAAAATTAATTCAATCCTCTCACACAACACAACCCATATACACGGACCAACACTACTCCATACAACTACCATTCCAACATATTATATTCATGGTTTTTCATTCATTTTACATTATGGATTTCACAACACAACAATCAAACTACCAAAATAAAATCAATTCATCACGCCTTCTCAACACTACTTCTATTCGGCCACTACCCCACACATATATATTTCATGAATTTCATTCATCTCAACACATTATCACACGTCCACAACCATGCATAACATATGAAAAACAAGATTGCACCTTACCTTTTCCTTCAACTCCCACTGCTAGGAACTTCTTTTGCAAGAACGGACGGTTTTCTTCTTCCAACAACTCCTCCACATCGTAAAGGACCTTCTAATTAGTAGGAAAACATGAAGAAAAATTTTCCATGATCACCTTCAAGGGTTGTTCGCCACTTTGGCCGAACCTCTCTCTCTCTCTCTCTCTTTTTCATCTTTCTTTTGTTTTCTTTCTCTCCAAATTCTCTAGAGTTTTCATGAAAATTATGACTAATAAGTCATATATATATAGCTATAAGCATGTGAGGAGCATGCCTTTCCCTCCATTTTCTTTCTTCTTTCCTTTTCTAGAGAATTCTTCTTTTTTTTTCTTGAATTTCTAGAAATAGTCAAAGAAGACTAAAAGTCTTCTTAAGCAAGCTTTGGTCCATGCACTCTTTTATTATTTATAATTTGCCCCTAGGCTCCCACATTATTTCCATGGACCATTTTACGAAGTTTCCTTTTTACCCTTAACCTTTCTCATTATTTCCATACTACCAACGTCCATAAATAATGCTCATAACCTACTAATGCATTAAAATAATTTTAGAACATAGTCTTGTCCTTAACTTCTCGTCATTAACTCGGGATATTCAAATGTACAAAAATGCGAGGTGTAACATTTTTTTTCTAAAAAGAAAGCTTAGCATGCATGATATCTGCCTTACGAGGCAATCAGATGTACAAGTTAACTTTATCTCATGCTATGTTCCCTATTTCTTCTTATGTTATTTTCCTGCCTTACATACTCAGTACATTATTCGTATTGATGTCCTTTCTTATGGACGCGCGTTCGTGCGCGGAGTTCAGTAGTCAACCGACGGTCCGCTCAAAAGAGGGTCTTCCCTCGGCCGGTCAGTGCGCTCCATTTGATTCGGAGCTACGGTCCTTCTTGGTATGCTATTTTGATATGTGCATATATGGGTATGACGGGGCCTTGTCCTATCTTTTCTATAGTTCGTATTCCATAGAGGTCTGTAGACAGTAGTATATAGTAGGATGTTGTGTAACTTTGTCAACTCTTATTTTGTTGTACATCATATGTAGCGGCCAAGTCGGCCTGCACTATTATCCTTAGCACATATGTATATATATATCTATGCATGAATTGTGAGTTTTCGGTCTTTGAGTTTATGGTAATAATTTTACAGAAGACGGTGTATCTCAGTTATAATTTATATATATATATATATATAAATATATATGGGCCACCAGGTTACTCAGTGAGACGCAAGTACAAGTCTAGGGGTGCTTAGTCAGTAGTGGTCGGGCACTCGTCGTGGCTCATTGGCTTAGGTCGTGACATAGATGTAAACATTCAATTACCCTTCCTTGTAAGTAGGCATGTCATCATCTGGGCCCGGGAATATGATCTTGGAGAGTCTAGTCGTCCAGCCGCATTCGGAACGAACTCATGCAATATTCGTCTCCTTGATCGAAGAGGGGTGCGCCTGATGTCGAATCCTCGGTCAGACACCGTCGAAGGCTTCTCGACCATGAATTCAGCGTCAAAATGGTACTGCAAAGGCAAAACATCACGTGCCTGGGGTTCAATCGGTATGTTAACCGCGGGGTCAGTGACAAACACGGTTGCTGGAAGGGAGACAGCCGGAGAGATAGTTCGTGAAGAGGATCTTGAGGTTGAAGCCATTTCTTATGAAGACAGAGGAGAATAAAATCTAATGAAGATTTGGAGATCTGGGTAAAAGTATTGAAGAAGTAGATGAATGTTTGGAGGTGAAACATGAAGATTTGAAGGTTTATAGATGAAGATTTGAAGGTTTGAAGATAAAGATTTAAAGGTTTGAAGATTTGAAGGCTCTAAAGATTTCGGAGATAGATAATTGGGTGATAAAAAGTTAAAAGTAAAAAAGGGACTTTTATTGAAATAGTGAGAAACTGTTCTCATTCGTAACCGAAGAGGCAGCCAATCAAGAGCAACGTGCACAACGTCTGAGCGACATGACATGATGGGACGGTTGGTTTCCCGCTCATTTATTTGAAAAAAAATCTAACAGCGGAAGTGTCACACCGCGACCTTACTAGGGTGTGATGGGCACCCGACCCCACATCCGGAGCCGAGCGAACCCACAGACTCTTATTACGCACATAAATTTTTTTTTCCAAATAAAGATAAAATGCAAAATATAACTTTCAGAAATAATTCTTTTCGTTGCTTTCAAATTATATAAATTCTGTAGTCAAACAAAACCAATCACACATGACGTATCGGCTGACGGAGCCGCTTACAGACTGACAACCATTACCCACGATGCTGTCTGCAAAGTCTCTAACACCGATCCGTAAATCATAACGGACAAACTCCGACTGCCAGACACGGGAAAATGGAGCTTGCCATCTCTCGCCGGAAACATCTTCTATAATAACTCAACCTAAATGCGGGAGTACACTCGCGCGGCACGAAACGCGACCCCCCGAAGAAAGGGGGTCGGTACGGAATATGTACCGAGTACGTAAGGCATGCAATACGTAGAAACAAAACTGCGCTCGAAAGACGGAACTATCGGGTACATACGTTATTCGAATAGCATCACGCTTACCTCCCAGACGCAATTCATACATACCTGTTTCATATGCTAAAAAGTATTCAGAAAATAGATGGATCAACCAGTATACCAAAATGCTTATTTTGCAATCACCGATCGCGTGTCCGAAGAGGTGCGGAAAATACGGAAGTAACGCACGGGTGATGTCACACGTTAGACGAGTACGAGTATACAGAATATTAAGATAAAATCATATATCGGACGGAATGCGAACATACGGAATGTTCGATTGTATCATATAACGGACAAAACTACGTAAACGTACAGAATGTTCGTATCGACATATATCGGACAAAATACGGAATGCACGGAATGCTCGGATGATATTATATACCGCATATGCATAAAACGTGTCCGCCCTCCGATGTGGACTCGGTGAATAGGATCATATATAAGCGACTCATATGTCATATATGCAAATAACGTGTCCCGGCCCTTTGTTAAGGGACTCGGTAATGTAGAATCATGCATCGAATCCGTACCAATTATACATAACGTGTCCCGCCCTCTCTTCGCGGGTCTCGGTGGATAATATCAAATGCCATCCCCGCCACCTCCCCGTATCATCATAAACATACAGATAACGTGTCCCGGCCCGCAAGTACGAGGGACTCGGTGAATAATGCAGAGAAGTGCGCACGAGATCATGTCCTGGCCCGGGACTCAGTGAATCAGAATCATACCGTAAAGTACGCACGAGAACATAACATGCCCTGGCCCGGGACTCAGTGAAAGATACATTGAGCCATGCACGAGCAGAGTCGTGAGAAACCATATGCACATAAATCCAGACTCGATGGATACGTACACTTACCGACATATGAAGATCCAGAAGCAAGTTTCGGGTCCTTCCGAATTAGTATCAGAAAGTTATGGACATTTGAAGCGCAGAAACCTCTTCGGACTTTTCAAGCGATCCAGGATCGTGTATGAAGAACATTAAAGCTCACAGAGAATGTTCATATCAAAATACTTGTATCAAATACTTATGTCACAACACTTATATCCGAATACTTATATCAGAATTTCTATTTCAGAATATTGACATAGAGTGCTTATATCAAAATATTCATATCAGATCATTCGTGTCGGAGTGTTTATATCCGGATAGTCAAACCAAAATGCTCATATCTGAGTTACCGATACTTATATTAAATTCGGAACGAAAGTCAAAGGTTTCCTTAGTTATCTTACGGACATAAGGCAAATAGAAAGACAATTAGGTCTCGGGATTGTGGGCCCACTTCGGGTCAAGTCCGGTAACGAACATAAAAACATGGTCATTATGTCTCATTAGACTATCCTCGAAGATTTCAAGGCATTCCACTTTCGTTTTCAAAAGTTACGGACGTTTGGACATTTCTTTACAATAAAGCATAAATTAGTTAGTTCAATTCTATTGAATGAATAGTAACTAAATTCAACCTCGGACTTCTAGAATTGGAGTGGTCCCCAAAGCACGTATTCAAGCTTATTACATCTAGGACATGCCAAAGAAAGAAAGGGTAAGCCTTACATACCTTTTCCGCTTCTTAAGCTTCTCCAAATCCCGGCCCAAGTTTGCCAAAAGTCGCAATTTGGTCACATTTACCAAATATCAACCATAAAGCTTTAAGAATTCACTCTTAACCAACACTTGTCTTAATCTTCCAAATAAGTTCACTTATTTTCTGCCGAAATTTCGGCAGCACCTCCCCTGTAAATACACCGTCCCGAGAATTATGGCTCGGCCCAAATTCAATAACAATCCGAGAATGGAACTCGGCCACATTATTAACAACAATTCCAACAATACTTACAATACTCATAATGATTCCATATCACCTGAGTCCTCCAACTTCGACAAACAATATCATCAACACACTTTTATCTTCCAAATTCATAAACTTCCTCAACAATACACACATTAGCAAAATTATATTTATAAATAAAGAAACAACACCAAGGTCATATTGGCTTTCAAATCAGCCCGTAACCATTCCAACATCAATTTAAACCATCAAATTCTCATTTTCATCCTAGAACATATATCCACAACGATCAAATTGCTACATAGAAATTTGTTCATTTTTTCCTACACAACATGCACACACCACACGGCCAACAACACAACTTGCATAGTTTCATTTATTCCATCCATTCCTTCACTCTACAACGTATACAAATCATCCATAATATCAACAATAATTAAAATACTAAATAAAACAATTGAATTATTGCCCTTGCAAACCATCCATGCACACGGCCAACCTCATGCATTCACAACAACAACCTTTCCAAAATCATTCAACTCCCATTACCAACATAGTATCTACTACAATGACAACCAAACACTAGATAAAATGATTAAAACATGATCCCAACACACACACATATACATGCACGGCTTGTCCTTGCAAACTCACGGCCACCCCTTTCCATAACACATGAATTTCATTCATTTCCACACTTCACCACATGCACAAACCATTCCAACATATAAAAGAGAAATAAAACTCACCTTTTTCACTTAGTTCTTCAACATGACCTAGGTGGAGAATTGCATGAACAAAGGCTTCTTTGCCCCAACAATTGTTCCATGATGTTTAGCACCTTCCAAAGAGTGGAAAACATAGAAGAAAATAATTTTTTGTGAAGAATTTCTCATGGTCCATTTCCCACATGCTTGGCCGAATAGGCCTTTTCCTTTGCTCTTCATCTTTCTTTTTTTTTTTGTTCTTGAATTAGAAGGCAACTCATATATATATATATAAGTATATCTCCAAGCATGTGAGGGGGCACATGCCCCTCTCTAGAATTCTCTTGAATTTTTTTTTTTTTTTTAAAAGGATGACTTATGTTTGTCATCTTTTCTTTTTTTTTTTTTTTTTTTGGGTCACATGGCCAATATGGCCCCTTGTTTTGGAATGTTCATGAACCCTTTTGTAAAATTATTTTGCCCCTCGACTTTTCTCAATATTACCATTTTGCCCCTAGCCTTCCGCATTATTTTCATAGCCCATTTTGCAAATTTTTCTTTTCGCCCTTAACTTCTCACAATATTTCCATACTAATAATAGTCATGAATAATGTTTAAATCATACATTAAAATAATTTCTTGAAAATGCTCTCGTCACTCCACGACTACTTCGAAATATCCAAACGTACAAAGTACGGGCTATAACATCCTCCCCCCCTTTAGAACATTCGTCCTCGAATGTTCAACTGACCTTATGGGGTCTTGTAGCACTTTGGGAGGGGGTTCCTTTATAGTTGCCCTTCCTTTTATGTCTATTCCTTATCCTTTACCTTATTCTCCTTAGCCTTTACACGAATCCTCATTTTATGTCATAGGTCCCCTTTCCGATACTTAAGAATATGGTAATTCCTTTTTTTTTTTGTCTAATATAATATAGTCTCCCCCCCTTTAAGGGGCTCCTTATGCGCCAACGATTTTTTCTTTTCAACTCCGCGCCAACATTGCAAAATTTCTTATCATAAGTTTTCCTTTCATTTTCCGTCGACACCCTCACATGTGAGATATCATACATGTACATATACATATACACATATAATTAGTATCAACTAACCCACAAAATACTTCCGTACGCTATTCAAGCCTATCCAAATTCCAAAGCCGTGACGTACTTTCTGTCTTTTCTCTAGTGTAGCCCGTTGCGCGTTACGTGGCCTTTTATGGTCTCCAACCATCTCGTATGTTCTAATTTAGGCCACTCTGGTTTTTCATTTGTCCTTTACAGCCTAATCTTTGAAATTTCTTGCATACTTCCCAGGAGGTCACCCATCCTCCCACCTTAGCACGCTTAATCTCGAAACTTTAGTGGGATTTTGTGCCTTAATGTCGCTATAATTGTCGTACGCTTTTTCGTATGACCTTTATCACATAACCGGAGCCGATCAAAGTTTCACGTATTTCGAGGCATTTTCATAACACGTCCTTTCTTGTACATTTACTATTTTACCCTTTTTCAATCTTCCATATCACCTTCACAAATTCTTATTATCCGAAATCGTGCACCGCGAATGCCATCAATACCTTACGAGTATATAACATCATATCACATTCTTGCATCCGGACCATCCAACTCGTTCGGTCTCGGGTAACCGGTCAAATATATCCATACTTACCTCCTTTCCGTCGTATGTAAGGCTTACGGATGGAATTTCTTATTTCATTTTCCTATGACTTGGCTCTATCGCACGATCTATGACGGAAAAGAAGGTCAACAATTCCTAGATGCCCCGTAGCCTCCTCGTTTATAAATGTGGCGCGCTTCACATCATAAACAGGACTCTACCGGACACGACTTTGCAGACAACCCCACGGACAGACCTCGCTCTGATACCACTTTGTCACACCCCGACCTTACTAGGGTGTGATGGGCACCCGACCCCACATCCGGAGCCGAGCGAACCCACAGACTCTTATTACGCACATAATTTTTTTTTTCCAAATAAAGATAAAATGCAAAATATAACTTTCAGAAATAATTCTTTTCGTTGCTTTCAAATTATATAAATTCTGTAGTCAAACAAAACCAATCACACATGACGTATCGGCTGACGGAGCCGCTTACAGACTGACAACCATTACCCACGACGCTGTCTGCAAAGTCTCTAACACCGATCCAGAAATCATAACAGACAAACTCTGACTCAGCAGCACTCCGGGAAAATGGAGCTTGCCATCTCTGCTGGAACATCTTCTATAATAACTTCAACTCATCTGGGAGTACCTGCGCGGCATGAAACGCAGCCCCCAAAGAAAGGGGGTCAGTACGGAATATGTACTGAGTACGTAAGGCATGCAATACAGAGAAACAAAACTATAACTGAAACAGACAGAACTATCAGGTACATACGTTATTCAGAATAGCAGACGCTTACCTCCCAGACGCAATTCATACATACCTGTTTCATATGCTAAAAAGTATTCAGAAAATAGATGGATCAACCAGTATACCAAAATGCTTATTTTGCAATCACCGATCGCGTGTCCGAAGAGGTGCGGAAAATACAGAACGCACGGGTGATGTCACACGTTAGACGGAGTACGTAGTATACGAATATTCGGATAAAATCATATATCGGACGGAATGCCGAACATACTAATGTTCGTATTGTATCATATAACGGACAAACTACGAATATACAGAATGTTCGTATATCGACAT
Organism: Lycium ferocissimum; assembly: GCF_029784015.1. NCBI lineage: Eukaryota > Viridiplantae > Streptophyta > Magnoliopsida > Solanales > Solanaceae > Lycium > Lycium ferocissimum. Next base: position 17,681,163 of record NC_081343.1, read on the forward strand.
ATATCGGACAAAATACGTAATGCACGGAATGCTCGGATGATATTATATACCGCATATGCATAAAACGTGTCCCGGCCCTCTGATAAGGGACTCGGTGAATAGGATCATATATAGCAGACTCATATGTCATATATGCAAATAACGTGTCCCGGCCCTTTTGTTAAGGGACTCGGTAATGTAGAATCATGCAGATCAGAATCCTGTACCAATTATACATAACGTGTCCCGACCTCTATCGCGGGTCTCGGTGGATAATATCAAATGTCATCCTGGCCACCACCCTCGTATCATCATAAACATACAGATAACGTGTCCCGGCCCGCAAGTACGAGGGACTCGGTGAATAATGCAGAGAAGTGCGCACGAGATCATGTCCGGCCCGGACTCGGTGAATCGTAATCATACCGTAAAGTACGCACGAGAACATAACATGCCCCTGCCCGGACTCGATGAAAGATACATTGAGCCACGCACGAGCAGAGTCGTGAGAAACCATATGCACATAAATCCAGACTCGATGGATACGTACACTTACCGACATATGAAGATCCAGAAGCAAGTTTCGGGTCCTTCCGAATTAGTATCAGAAAGTTATGGACATTTGAAGCGCGGAAACCTCTTCGGACTTTTCAAGCGATCCAGGATCGTGTATGAAGAACATTAAAGCTCACAGAGAATGTTCATATCAAAATACTTGTATCAAATACTTATGTCACAACACTTATATCCGAATACTTATATCAGAATTTCTATTTCAGAATATTGACATCAGAGTGCTTATATCAAAATATTCATATCAGATCATTCGTGTCGGAGTGTTTATATCCGGATAGTCAAACCGAAATGCTCATATCTGAGTTACCAGATACTTATATTAAATTCGGAACGAAAGTCAAAGGTTTCCTTAGTTATCTTACGGACATAAGGCAAATAGAACAGTACAATTAGGTCTCGGGGATTGTGGGCCCACTTCGGGTCAAGTCGGGTAACGAACATAAAAACATGGTCATTATGTCTCATTAGACTATCCTCGAAGATTTCAAGGCATTCCACTTTCGTTTTCAAAAGTTACGGACGTCTGGACATTTCTTTTACAATAAAGCATAAATTAGTTAGTTCAATTCTATTGAATGAATAGTAACTAAGTTCAACCTCGGACTTCTAGAATTGGAGTGGTCCCCAAAGCACGTATTCAAGCTTATTACATCTAGGACATGCCAAAGAAAGAAAGGGTAAGCCTTACATACCTTTTCCGCTTCTTAAGCTTCTCCAAATCCCAGCTCCAAGTTTGCCAAAAGCTGCAATTTGGTCACATTTACCAAATATCAACCATAAAGCTTTAAGAATTCACTCTTAACCAACACTTGTCTTAATCTTCCAAATAAGTTCACTTATTTTCGCCGAAATTTCGGCAAAGACCTCCCCCGTAAATTCACCGTCCCGAGAATTATGGCTCGGCCCAAATTCAATAACAATCCGAGAATGGAACTCGGCCACATTATTAACAACAATTCCAACAATACTTACAATACTCATAATGATTCCATATCACACCGAGTCCTCCAACTTCGACAAACAATATCATCAACACACTTTTATCTTCCAAATTCATAAACGTCCTCAACAATACACACATTAGCAAAATTATATTTATAAATAAGGAAACAACACCAAGGTCATATTGGCTTTCAAATCAGCCCGTAACCATTCCAACATCAATTTAAACCATCAAATTCTCATTTTCATCCTAGAACATATATCCACAACGATCAAATTGCTACATAGAAATTTGTTCATTTTTTTCCTACACAACGTGCACACCACACGGCCAACAACACAACTTGCATAGTTTCATTTATTCCATCCATTCCTTCATTCTACAACGTATACAAATCATCCATAATATCAACAATAATTAAAATACTAAATAAAACAATTGAATTATTGCCCTTGCAAACCATCCATGCACACGGCCAACCTCATGCATTCACAACAACAACCTTTCCAAAATCATTCAACTCCCATTACCAACATAGTATCTACTACAATGACAACCAAACACTAGATAAAATGATTAAAACATGATCCCAACACACACATATACATGCACGGCTTGTCCTTGCAAACTCACGGCCACCCCATACACTTCCATAACACATGAATTTCATTCATTTCCACACTTCACCACATGCACAAACCATTCCAACAAATAAAAGAGAAATAAAACTCACCTTTTTCACTTAGTTCTTCAACATGACCTAGGTGGAGAATTGCATGAACAAAGGCTTGGCTTGCCCCAACAATTGTTCCATGATGTTTAGCACCTTCCAAAGAGTGGAAAACATAGAAGAAAATAATTTTTTGTGAAGAATTTCTCATGGTCCATTTCCCACATGCTTGGCCGAATAGGCCTTTTCCTTTGCTCTTCATCTTTCTTTTTTTTTTTTTGTTCTTGAATTAGAAGGCAACTCATATATATATATAAGTATATCTCCAAGCATGTGAGGGGGCACATGCCCCTCTCTAGAATTCTCTTGAATTTTTTTTTTTTTTTAAAAGGATGACTTATGTTTGTCATCTTTTCTTTCCTTTTTTGTTTTTTTGGGTCACAAGGCCAATATGGCCCCTTTTTGGAATGTTCATGAACCCTTTTGTAAAATTCCCGTTTTGCCCCTCGACTTTTCTCAATATTACCATTTTGCCCCTAGCCTTCCGCATTATTTTCATAGCCCATTTTGCAAATTTTTCTTTTCGCCCTTAACTTCTCACAATATTTCCATACTAATAATAGTCATGAATAATGTTTAAATCATACATTAAAATAATTTCTTGAAAATGCTCTCGTCACTCCACGACTACTTCGAAATATCCGAACGTACAAAGTACGGGCTATAACAGGAAGACTCCACCGAGATCAACATTCGCTCATTGTTATTCTGAGGAAAATTTGGACAAAAGGAAAAATTCGTGCACAAAAATGATCCAATTCGGTTCGAATGAAACTGAAAGTGGATAAAAGCACACCATCCAAAGAGATCATATTAGGTTAAAATAAAACTTTTATATATTGAAAGATATGCAACTATCTCAGTTATTGCAACCATACAAAACATGGCCAAACATGATCTTAAACAAAAACGGGGGCAAATCAGTCCGGTGCCCGAAGGTTAGGAGCTTCGATTCGCAACCTCGGACGCTTTGGTAGGTTCATACTTTGGTACAACGACATTAACCCCGACTGGAAACTCATCATCATCGAGGATAATCACGGGAGCTGGGTTCCCGCAAAAAGCTCCCTTCCTAGCCTCTGAAAGTAGGCGACGAGATCTAATCTGAGAGCTAATTCCTGTGGAGGCAACCGAGATGGTCGGATCATTTCTTTGCTTCGATTTCCTTCTCAAAGGAACGATATCTTCGGTAGCATCATCCTTACTCTTTTTCTTCGAGGAAAGCCTCTTTGTTGGAATTCCTGAAAATAAGGATCCTAGTGTAAGACACACAATGGATGAGAACTGCGAGTAAATGTGAAAGGAGGTAAAAAACTTACCATGGTTCTTCCCTCTCCACCATTCGGAAGAAATGCTTCTTTAAGAGCTGGTCAGATCACGAGAAGCACCTAACAACGCGATGACCCAATCAAAAATTCTAATTATAAGCTCCGGTTCGACCGGAACTGGAGTGAGATTCCATGCTTCAGGAAAAGGCTCGGATAGAGAATGATGGAGTTAGTTCGTCTGAATCATAACAAATCGGTGCAGCCAGCCTCTGGGTCAATGAGACCTCATGCCCCATGAGGATACAAATGCACTAAGCCACCTCGGATAACTCGTGGAGCATAGAAGTGGATCAGATGATCGAGGGTAAAAGAGACTCCGACTATGTTAGCCAAAAGATTGATACAATACACCAATCTCCAAACTTGCGGAGCAACTTGCCCAACACAAAATTCGATAACGGCGACAAAAATCCTCTATTACCTGAGGAACGGGGAGAGAATAACCAATTGCAAAAGGGTATGTGTAAACCAGGGAGTAACCTGCGACATGATGGTTGATTCTCGTCCCATGGCTAACTTAGACGACGTTGATGTCGGCGGCATAGTTACAATCATCCCAAACCTTAGGGATAGTGGCAGCATCAACTAACGATTCGAAGCTCTCTATGGATTCAAGATAGTTTGAAATCTTATAATCGTTGTGGTACTTGAAGCCAACGGGGAGAATGTCAGTGACGAGAAACTCAAGTTCTTCACTGGTACTAGAAGCGCCGTTGCAGATGGTGGTGAAGAAGGAGATGGCGATGCAAGATTAGCAGGAGATTGAGTTAGCAGTGTTGCTACCATGGTTCGTTTTTGTTGTTGGTTCAAATCCATTCCCTAGAGTTAATACTTTCCACCGGGAAATGGAGGGACTATCTGTATACAGTATAAACTGGGGTAAAACATTTGGGTCCGTCGATGAGAGATCAAAGCAAGATATGGGAGTTGGTTTTGAGATGTAACGTCAGTTTGGGTTCGACCAGTCGGATAGAATAAAGCCCGAGGGATCACAAACAGGAGGGACGTTAGTTGACACAAACGCGAGAAATCCGACCTGAAACGGATTTCTCACCGCCCGTTGCGTCGGCCGTCACGCTATCGATCATTAAGGTGCTCGAGATCATCAGGTCCATTACCTCCTTGACAAATTTAGTTACCATGTATAACTCTAACTCATGTAATATAAATATAGAGGTGGATCCTCTCATTAGGGGGCGGATTCTCGTTTTTACACACATCTTCACACTCTCAGATCTGTAATCATTAAAGCTATTCAAATTCTCTTAAGATTGGCTCGGGCTCGAGACAAAAGGCTCCAAGCCGGACCAATTAGTTGTGTTCCACAATTGTCAATCAATGTTATCTCTCTTCTCTTGCTCTTTACGAATCCTTGCTTGTTGTTGCTTATTTCATTACTTTATCAAAAAATTACACACGTATACTTTAACCGCGTATAAATTCAATTGTTACCTTTTTAAGGGGTAAACAAATGTAAAGAGGCACAAATCACTCCAGGACGTGAGACGTTCTTTCACTCGCTTTCTCGCCTAAATGACACTCTTCCACTTTCCGTTCAGATCTCAGTGACTGCCCCAAAAGTGGGGGGACTATATATATTTGTCAAAGTATGGATATGGCAATTGGGCGTATCAGAAGACAACACGTGGCAATCAAGGTTTAGTCAAATCCAACTCAGCGAATACGGTTCCAAACAGAATACAAGTTCGTACTCGGGTTAAGATCCTAGTTCACCCAAAATCCGGTGCAACGGTGGTAACTTGCCTTACTCCTTATGACCAGTGGCTCATTTGCGACCGATCAAGATAAGCTTCACCCAGTAACTGGCCTAAAAAAAAATCAAAATTTACTCTAGCAGTTATACACCCACGTACGCAACGGCTCCAACGTGCAGATAATGATCATTATGAAGGGCTTGAAAATGAGACGTTATACAGGGTTTAGACTATAAATATACTTCTTTCCTTCACTTGTAACCCGTTTGATTTTCATCATCACAGCTGCTATAATCATACTTTGTAACAAGCAAGCAATTCTCATTCTTTTCCGGTGGGACTGCACGATAGCTACAGCGGACACCACCGAATAAGAATTTCTTTACTTTCTTGTTACTCCATCCGGTTCAAAAAGAGTGTCCACTTAGCCTTTACTTTTTGGTTAAAAAAGAGTGTCCACTTACTAAATTAAGAAAGAATTAACCTTATATTTTCAGATTTTCCCTTATTAAGTGTTAGTGACCAAATCCGATACCTATTTAATTAGGGATAATTTAGTCAAATTACCTATTTTTACCTAGAAGTTACTAATATTTTTTTAAGGAGTGTGCAAATGACTAAGTAAACACTCTTTTTGAAGCGAAGGGAGTATATTACGTTATAGTTTATTCTTATTTACTGTTTCAATTGTTATTACGAGCAAGTTCTTAGGCATCAAAAAATTCATATTCGATCATTAAAATTTGCGTGCCGTTGACCTTCAAATATAAATTCACTTCTTATCCTAGGTTACAGATTTAGGGGTAAACAATTGTGTATAGGTCTTTTGTCTACGCAACTTTGCTTTCATGCTTCTCATCTCATTGTTTTCTTATAAGAGAAAAATAAGTATATGTTTTCTTATAAGAGAAAAATAAGTATATGTTTGACCTGACGGGAGTCTCCTTTATAGGTGGTTCAAATTGCATGAGATGGTTCAAAAAAGGTTGGTTCGAAAGCTCCCTGAGGAGTCATGCATCTACATGTTGTCCATTGAATATCTAGAAACAAATGCAATGAAAAGTCAAATAGCCAAATTGGTATGGTAAAGCTTGGAAACCAACCAGAAGCAGCGTTAAACGCAAGACACCAAAGATTATTAGAGCTCATTTGGCCGCCGAGCTTATAAGCTGTTTATTTGAGAAAAGTATTTTTATTAGAATAATTTTTTAGAGAGCTATTTTTAAAGAATATCAATTTGTGTTTGATCAATTCATTTGAAAAGTGCTCTCTTTTCAATATTTGATAATTAAAATATGTTTGATCAATTTTTCCAAGGTATGCCCTTAAACGTCAAATTATGAAAAGAACATGTACATAATTAATAGCAATTAATATAATCTAAAAACAAAAAATTAATCTTTATTACTGTATTTCTCAGTTATATTATCAAAATAGAAAAACGGTTTTAATTATTTCAGTTAGATACTTTAATTAAGTTGATTTATTAAAAATACTTCTTATTTTGTTTGAGATTTGATAAGTGCGAGAAATAATGGAAAAATTCATGGTGAAGGAGTAGGAACAATTTAAAAAACTGATTAGATTAATAAGGATAGTTTTGTGAATGAGAATTAGGTATGACATTATTTTTATCGTGAAAAAGAAATTATTTGCTTATGTTTTTGGGGACAAGCAATAATTTGTCGTTTCTCCCAAATAAAATTTTTATTTGTATAAATGCTCCAAAGTACCTGTTACTTTTGGCCAAAAACTGAATGAACTTCCTAAAAACTTGGTCAAACAGAATATTAATCAACTCATCTAAATTATATGTTATCCATTTGACGACATAATACAAGTTGGATACTTCCTCTGTTTCATATTAGTTATTAATCTTATTTTTATACATTCCTTGAAAAATATTTAATAGCCATAACAAGGCTTGGTTCAGCTTAGTGTCATAAAAGAAAGTTGATTTCGTGGGTTTCTTGATAAGTACACTTTCGCCACTGGTAAAGCTGGGATTGTGGTCGTCCTTCTCCAATTTGTTGGCCGATAAGATAAATAAGTATATTTTTCTAAATTATCTTTTATCTCTTCTTTTAAGTGTCTTAATTATTGATTAATAGTCTATTAATTGAAGCAGTAAGATAGATTTGCAAAAATGTAATAAGTCATTTTTAAAATATTAAATATATTGAAACAGATTTAATCTGATAAAACGAGTAATATTTGAGTTTGGAAGTAATACGTAGAAATTAACCTGGGGTGCCTGAGTAAGAGAAAGGGACCAAAATCAACATCCTTATTTCCTGTGAACAAAATCAGCAGCAGCTTCTTATATTTGGATTGACTGAAGAAAGAAAAGAGGGTCAAAATGTAACAGTTAGTTTAGGTTGTTCAACGGAGAATATTATTTGTTTGGAGAATATTATTTGTTTGGTACATCAATGCACGTGTTCGTAAGGAAGAAGCTGCAAAAATATACTCATATTTTAATCATTCCAAAGCTTGTTCTCTTTTTGGTGGAAGGGAGGAAATAAACAAGTTAAAAATTGGGAAAAGGGTTCAAAATACCCTTTTATTTTGAAAAAATGGCTAAAAATATCCTCCAAACTTACTTTGGGTCAAAAATACCCCTCTCATCTTTAAAGTTTTCAAATATACTCATGTCTTGACTGAAATTATCCCCCAAAATAACCCGAAATCATTTTTTAAATCTGCTTCATCATTTAAACCCGACCCAACTAAATAATAACCCATAAGATCCCTTATTCCCCCAATTCCCTCAAACTTCAAACCTACGTATTGGGGAAATAAGGAGATCTTATGGGTTATTATTTAGTTGGGTAGGGTTTAAACGATAGAGCGGGTTTAAAAAATGATTTCGAGTTATTTTGGGGAATAATTTCCATCAAGACAGGGTATATTTGAAAACTTTAAGATGGAAGGGGTATTTTTGACCCAAAATAAGTTCGGAGGATATTTTTAGCTCTTTTTTCAAAGTAGAGGGGTATTTTTGACCCTTTTTACTAGTTCAATGCAAGCCGATTCTCTATCATTAGTATTTTTTTTTAATTTTTTCCTCAAATTCTTACTCAACTCCCTCGGTACGTATTCCCACACTTTCACATTCCACAGCTCTTTTTTTTTTTTTTTTTTTTTTTTTTTGAACATTGTATAAGCTGGTTATTGTTACTTCGATTAGTATATTACTATATATATTTGATTAAGAATACCATTTTTAGTTAATTACTAGCCAATTTTGAATACAATTAGATAAAAGCTTATGATTAAATAGTCTCACATTCAGTAAACGTCATTTATCTTGTACTTTAAAGAATAACAATTATCTGATTAAGTTATCATACGATAAATAATCTTCTGAATTTGCTACCAAGGAATATCAACTCACATATCATTCATAACATAATTATTTTTAAAAAGAGAGACGCAATATAGTCCATACTCATTTGGAATGAAATACCCGAAAATGTTTATTTCAAAATGTGTGCTTCGCATAAAGTATTTTTTAGTGGTTGATCGGTAAGTGAAAAATATTTTTCAAAAAAAAAGTTCTACTTATTAAAGATTAATAATAATTTTAATAAATTTAAGAGCATTTTAACGAAATTTCTAAGTATTAAAGATTAATAACTATATCTAAGTGTTATTATTTTTGGTTAAATGTTATTGAGGACAAAGAATATGAATTTATTTAAAACAATAACAATGAATATACTTTCGTCCATAAGTAGAAAGATTGTTTTTTTTTTTTCCTTATGATGAAACATGCCACTTATAATCAAAGGGAAAATGACGTTAACTTTTTTTAAAGGACTTTATTTATATTAATTACATCCGAAATGAAAGCCTTAAGAAAATAATACTCCCTCTATTTCAATTTGTTTGTCTTACTTTTCTTTTTAAGTCAGTTTAAAAAAGAATGTTTCTTCCATATTTTGGTAACTCTTTAATTTTAATCTTACACATGTCATGTTTAAGATCACAAAATTAATGAATATTTTAGTAATTCGACATATCTTTAATTTAATATGAAAAAATTCAAAAGTCTTTTTTCATTTATGATAAACTCTGTGTCAAGTCAAAACGAAACAAATAAATTGAAACTTATGGAGTAATAATTTAAATAAAAGGTCAATTGAGGTTGGCGGACTCCAAGGAATGAGCAACCAATATATAAATTCAGGAAAAAGAAAAAAAAAGAAAAAACGCATGCTGGGAAAAAAAAGGAAAAGAGTAACAAAACAAAGCACGGAAGCAAGCAGTATAGACAGGCAGTTGTAGTACCTAACAACAACCAACCCAACGGCGAGTCACCTACCGAAAAGAAGATCCTTGTTAAAGCCTTGTTAAAGCCATATATATATATATATATACACATACTACTTTCTCTCTTGATCGTCTAGACTTCCTTGCCTGTTTCTGTAAGTATTACCTCTTCACAACTTCCATACTTGATTCCATGGGTTACTTCTATTCCCCCTTTCTGGGTACTGCCTATTTCCTTGTCATTCTAGCTACAGTGGTAAATAGAATACTAGTTTTATCTTTTTAAAATGGATCCAATTGCTTTTATCTTTTTAAATATTTTTGGCTAGAATAAAGCCGAGTGGATATACAAGGATCCACCCCAACTAGTTAGAGAAGGAGTATATGAATATTGTAATCTATACTTGCCATATTCTAGCTAGAATAGGAATCTTTCTCCCCACTTTCAAGTTTAGTAGAAAATCACAAGGCTTCTAAAATTAAGTATTGTGAGGATTAGGACGATCCAAAGGTTAAGTAGTTTAAATGGCCATTGGCTGTATATATTTGAATGTTACAGTAACTCCTCATAATCATAAGATTTGCATAAGTAGGATGACTGAGTACCTTACACCTTCAATTTTGCTGATCAATCCTTTCACTTCATACATGGGGTGGCACTACTTTTCCAACCAAAACTGTAATTTATGCAAGTCAATCAAAGGTAATTTTATTCATTCTCAGAGAACTCATTAGAAGGGTATTGTAATTCATAAATCCAATCAACAATTATGATTACAAGAAAAAACAAAAATCTCTCGCAGCTCCAACTTGGGCCTGGAATTAAGAAGATCAAAGTGAGGAAGAGAGAAGAGAAGGAAATGAGGGAAAGTACTTTGTTAACTTCCTTGAATATAGTTTTGTATGGTTGTACCATATGGATTGTGTAAGGGCTTGCAAAGGGGTTTCTAAAAGTCTTGCCACTCCACCCATTGCCTTATAAGCTTTTGGATTGGAGGTCTGAGTCTTCAACATGGTACTGAGCAAACCTTTGATAAGGTTCCAGACTACTATGTCCACATCAACGTTCACATGTGCACTCCAGAATCTGGTTACATGTACAAAAGGGCATTGAGTTTTATTGTTGTATTGCGTAAGTGTTTCCTGAGAGGTTTATTTGTCTTGGGTTACTGTACCCATTGCCTTATTGTTTTTTTAGGATGCTTAGAATTCTTTCATAGTCCGAAGCCTCCTCTTGAAATTCACCCACATTTTCTTTTTATGTCATATTCATTCTCTCCTGAAAAACAGCCCTTGAGGTTTTCCTGATCCTTCTGATGTAGTATCCTCAGGAACCAAATGTTCCCAATGTACTAATCACTTCAATAGCAAGCAATTTTCCGCTCTAGGATGGCCAATGGTTGAAGCAATTGGCTGTGTTCTCCTGTCAGAGGCAGTGAATCTGTGGATGTTCATGAGGACCTACTTTCTTCTTTAATTGGAAAATATAATTTGGAAAACTGGATGCATTGGTGAGTCAACAGGTATTGCCAGCTTGTATGTAACAGCACTTCTTTTGGAGAGACTTCTTAGGGATCATAGTATTGTGCATGCGTCTTAACATTCTTTCACAGGTTTATTTAAGATTGCCTATAGGGTGGTTTGTTTTAGCTGCAGCAATCCCGCTTCTAACACCCTTTGTAACCTGTTCAACTATAAATTATTTCATTCTACTTAGGCTTGATTCAGATTATCCTTTATTGTGCATCATTTGTTGCCACTGTTGTACATGACTTCTCTTGTACTATATCTTCTACTGGTACAAGGGAAAGAGACCTCAATTGATAATTGTATCTATGCAAAGTGTGGAAGCATGTAGATTAGGACAGAATAGTAGTTGGCACCATTATTCTGCCAATGCAATCCACTTACACCATTGTTTTGACCCTTGAAATGTCATTGCCCTGAAGTAGCCGATTAAACACATATGAAGCCTTTCATTTATTTGCTTACAAATGGTTGGTTTTACAGATGTTAAGAATAGTTTCCATTACCTTGAATAGATTCTGTGAAGATACACTAGTAAAAATTCCTCCATTTCAGTCTAGTGGTAAGAGCACAATGTGTAATGTGTGGATTAGGCGCACGACACGAGTAGAATCTGTCACAAACAAAAGCCTGGTATTTAAGCGGAGAAGAGTTGAGGGGCGGCCCCATTATCCACCAGTTTCGAATCGTGCGTCACTATAGCTCTCAGGGATTTCTCGGTCATCCAAGAAAAAATAATATATACAGGATCCCTATAAATGCTGATGGGATTGTGGTAAGCCATGCAGCTTTTATCCCTCCTGTAGCAACGATCTTCAGGGAAATAACAATGACCATGTTTTGTCAATCTATCTATTATCACTAGTACAACATCTTTGTTGTAGGTGGAGAGTAGGCCCTTAATGAACTCTGTGAGCTGGTGTAGTTAACATCTGCAGGAAACCATGGTAGGATAACTTCTGACTTGGTTCTCCGACAAGTGTTATATTTCGACGGGGACCTCTGTACTTCCTCCTTCATCTTTGGCCAATAGACTAGCAGCTAGATCCTTTTCAGTGTAGTAATCTGGCTAGGATGGATGACCCCTGTTAGAGTTGATGAAGAACCTCCTCAATTTTCCTTCTCAGTATAGTGGAGCTCCAGTGTAAATCCTCTTCTGTTATCCTGACATCTCATTACTAAGAGTTTAACCTGGGTGACGATCAGGTTATTAGTCAGTTCTGCTACAAGCTGCTGGCTTCTCCATTTGAATCATAAGATGCAATTATGATGAGGGGCACAATCAGATTCCCATAAGATTTTACAAATCATTTATATTTACCAGTGAGACCTTGAAACATAGGAGCTCCTTTAATGCTTTGAGATTATTATGTTGGACCGAGGGACCATGGCCTCTATCTTAGATGGATCAGTGGATTCACCTTCTTCTGTTATAATATGCCCCATCTATTCTACCTTTACTTGAGAAAAGGAGTACACCTGACCTAAATAATTGGTCCTTCCCCTGTATCTTCTAAGCCTGACTGAAGTGGCTAATGTGGTCCTTTAAAGGAAAACTGTAGGCTAATATATCATTGACAAAAAGCACCACACATTGTCTAAGCTGCTCTTTAAAAAATATGATTCATTAGGCCCTGAAATGTGGTCGGGGCATTTGTTAAACCATAGCACGTTACTTTGTACTCATAATGTCCTTGATGGATCGTAAAACATGTTTTTAAAATGTCAGATTCCTGTTTTCTTAGATTGATTATATCCATCCCTCAAATCTATAATAGACTAGAACCTTGGTCTTGCCAACTCATCAGGAAAATCACCTTTGTTCTTCGTAGTCACCTGTTAATCTCTCAATAGGAATCCGTGTGTATCATCCTTCTTCACCAACCAGGATAGGAGATAAAAATGGTGAATAGCTAGGCTGTAGGATACCATTCTTGAGCATTTAGCTACTACTCCCTCTGTTTCAAAATGTTTGTTTGGTTTTGACTTGGCACGAAGTTTAAGAAAGTAAAGAAGACTTTTGAATCTTGTGGTTTTTAACTAAAGATATGTAGAATGTACCAAATTCCCTTTAATCTTGTGGTCTTAAGCATGCCATGTAGAAAGTTGCAATTGAAGAGTTGTCAAAAATTGAAAAGAGGCATTCTTTTTTAAACGGACTAAAACGGAAAGTAAGACAAACATTTTGAAACGGAGGGAGTAGTTCTTAAATTTCATTTTTTTTACAAAATTGTTGTAACTGTAGGGCCTTCAGCTAAAAGTGTTAGCTCCAAGGTTTCAATGGTATAACACGATCATGCATTCTTCTATGTGTTAGGGTCTTTGGCCCCTCGAACATATTGATACTCTAACACTTATGCAATCTCACTAGGTAACTCCTATTCTTTTTCCATTTGTACCTGGAGTGTGTATGTGTCAAAAGCTTGACCTTTGCTAATCAACTGGCCCATGGTAGAACTTTAATGGCTTGTAGTGACTTTGCTCATTCATTCCTGTTAAGAAATGGAACTTGGGCTTAATTCAACCCGAAAGCTAACTAAAGCGATAAGGATTTCCCAAGATCATGTAAGGAGTCAACAACCCATTTCCTTAACCAATATGGGACACTCTCACAGCCCCATCACCCGCACACCCAATGTTGTAACTATGAGTGCGGATAACCTAATGTGGGGCCCAAAATTAGAAAACACAACCATATAGATGAGTTTGACTCTGATACCAAGTTAAAAATGGACTGTGAGCCCAACACATACACACCGTATCACTTCACCTTGTTGTTCGTTTGAAAGTTTTATCATTAATTCGTTTTTCGAGATTATTCAAAAATGCAAACCACGGCTTAGGAATTCCCTCTTACCAGGAATAAAAGTCTTTAGTATTATTGAACAAATAAGAAATCAAATGTTGGACTAGTAGTTTTGAATCAAGTTGAGGCAACAATAATGTTAAGTATTGATGGACCTTTCATCACCTATTTTCTCTCGTTTCCATTTTCATTTCTTATTGTGCAACATCACTGTTATATCCCGTATTTTGTACGCCGGGATAATCCGAGTCAATCTTGACAAGTTAAGGATAAGACCATTCCGGGGATGCGAAGTCGAGATTTTAACCACAATTGTGTTCTAAGATATAAGTGACTTGTGGTTTGGTTGGTATGGAATATTAAGGAAATTTGGGGTCAAAAGTTATTTTTGGAAAAGTAATTAGTTCATGAAAAGGAAAAAAAAAAAGAAAAAAAAAACAAGGGGCTAGGTGGCCGGCCATGTGGTATGTGGGCCATGGCCACATGGTTTGCTACTATAAGTAATAAAAAGATGACTAAGTCATCTTATTTTATCATCTCCACCCTTAGAATTTTCAAGAAGCTTGAAGAGAAAACCAAAGGGGGCCATTTTCGGCCAAAGCTAACCGAGAGAGAGCAAGGAGAAAAGGTGATCAAAAAATATTTTTTCTCAAGCATTTCAACTCTATAGAAGGTGAATAACAACATGGAGGGGTTGTTGGAGTAGCAAGAATAAGGATTTGCTCAAAAACAAGCCCTAGCTAAGTTGAAAAACCAAGTGAAGAAGGTATGGTTCAATCTTTTCTTTTATATGTTATAAATGGTTTGTGGATGTTGTAATAGGTAGAAATGAATGAAAATCATGAAAATATGGATGTTGGGATGAAACCGTGCATGTGTGGGTGTTGGCCGTGTGTGTGTGTGTGGTGTGTAGGAGTAATGAATTAATGGTATTTAGCATGTTTGCATGTTGTTGTAGTGTGTAGAAATGGAAGGAAATCATGAAAATGGCATGTTGATGTTCTAGCCGTATGAATGGTGTTGGAACCGTGTATATGTAGTATGTATGCCAAGAACGAATTAATTTTATTTAGTGTTGTGGTTGTTGTTGTCGTGTAGATTCTATGTGGGTAATGAAAGTTTAATGAACCAATTTGAAGTTGTAATGGTTGTGGGCTGATGTGTAAGTCAATGTAACTCTTATGTAAATTCTACATTTAGGATAATGACATTGTTAAAATAAAGATTGTTGGTATAGTTCATGAGTTTTGGAAGAAAGAAATGCGTTAGTGTTGTTTATGTTGAGTTCAGAGATTTCGGGTAAGGTGGTGGTGTGGTTGGATTGTTTGAAATATTGTAGGCGAATTGTTTAAAGTGTCCTTGAATATTGTTTGAATGATTTCGGATTAGTAATTGAACGTTGAGTATTGGCGTAAGTTTGATTTACGCGGTTGAATTGAATATAAGTGAATGTCGTCGCATTATGTGAAAGAAGGTTGTTGATGTTAAAATGCGTTTTGAATTAATGGTTGATATTGTTAGAATGTTGGTTGGTATTTTTGTTGATGAATTTGGCCGAGTTGAATTATCGGGGTGTCGCATTTACAGGGGAAATGCTGCCCAAATTTCTATAGAATTTGGTGTTTGTTTGGAATCGGGTTCCTAAATGCCTTTAGCTAACGTTGATATTTAATGACGTATTGTAGATCTTGGGAAATTCGCGGCGTAAATTTTGATTAGCTTTGCTGACAGACGAGGTATGTAAAGCTCACCCTTTCTTCCTTTGGCATGTCTTAGTGTAATTAGGCTATGATACGAGCTTCGAGGTAATTCCACTCTTAGATTCCGAGTACGTTATGATTCATATTCGCTTGTTGATGTTAGCATTCTTAATATGGTCATGCTATGGTATTTATGCCCTTTACATGAATGGATTTCAAAAGTTGCATAAAAGTTTTGCCTTCAAAAAGAGTTTTGTTCTAAACGATTCGAAACTACGAACGTCCGTAACTTTCGTAGATGGAACCTAAGATTGCTTTGAAACGTCCTAGAGAAAGTTTTGTAACGCATAATGATGTTAACTTTCATGCGGGCGGGCCGGATTGGTTGATGCATATCCGGGTTCCGAGAGATTTACTTTTGTATAGTCATTACGATTTGTTTTTGAAAGAACTTAACATGATTTCCGTTTTGACTCTCGAGCGTCGACTACTTACTTATCCATCGAGTCCATGATGATGATTTGTATGCATATAGTTTCTCACTACTCGTCGTGCGATTTCGTTGTTATTTCCTTCATCCGCGTCCCGGGCAGGCATGTATTCGTGCAATTCCACCGCATTATTCACCGCGTCCCTCACTGCAGAGGGCCGCGGCACGTTATATATATATATGATATATAATGATATGGGGAGGTGGCAGATGGCATATGATAATTCCCTTTTACCGCGTCCCTCACTGTAGGGCCGGGCACGTTACATGTACACGCATATGATGATTTTACTTACCGCGTCCCTCACTAGAGGGTCGGGGCACGTTATGTATGCATATGTTCATGGTGATTTTTCTATTTATGTCACTCAGACTATTTATGATTTTGAAATGCATGATTTACGTTTCAAGGTAAGCTTTACGAGTTTCCGGCCATCGTACTACTTTTCTGTCTACTTTATTTCCGTACGATCCTGCTTACTGTGTTTCATGCTTTACATGCTCAGTACATATTCTGTACTGACCCCCTTTCTTCGGGGGCTGCGTTACATGCCGCGCAGGTACAGACACTCGTTTGGGTGAGCCGCCAGCTTAGGATCCCTACTCAGCCAGCTTGGAGGGCTCCCTTGTCCGGAGCCCGTAGTTTGGTACAGACTCTTTGTTATACATTTGTACATATTTATTCAGGGGTACGGCGGGGCCCTGTCCCGTCATATGTTTCTGTTATTACCCTTAGAGGCCTGTAGACATAAAATGTGGGTTGTGGGTAGCATTGTTTAGTGGTGTTTGCGTTCTGTATATTCTCGGATTGTATATATGATATATGTATATATGTGTGCGCGATGTGGTGCCTTCATGTACGTATAAGTTCTTATTATGTTTGCCATGATCCGATTATAGTTGATAGGTGGGTACGAATGCCCAGCTCGGGCACTAGTCACGGCCTACGGGGTTGGGTCGTGACAATCACGTTGGCTCTTGGAATTCACGTTGAAGAATTGCATGGAGTATACTCCTTTTGTTCCTTAATGAGAGAACTCTATTAGTGTTAATGCGTTTAAGTTGTCCAATTGTTCATGCGCCTTTGTGTTTGACAGGTTCGAGGACTCAAATAATGAAGCCAGAGTCAACTGATGATTCAACCAAAGCCAATGCAAACGGTGAGAGTTGCATAAGCGAGGGCAGTGAGTATGTGAAACTTGTTATAAGAAATGAACCAAGAGCAACTGAGGCTGTTAATTTACAATCTGAAGTTCCAGCCAGAAAAGGGTTTACTGTGTGGTGGATCAAGGCCATAATATGGTGTTCTAGTATTGTAATAATTCTTCTGATCTTCATAAAGTGGGGAGTGCCCTTTCTTTTTGAGAAGGTATTTCATCCCACTTAGCTTATTCCTTCATGCCCTGTTTAGGCAAATTAGCATGTATGAGATTTCATTTTAACAAAATCATTAGATTTGAATGGGACCTGTGACATGTCACTACTCAGCAGATTTTCTCTCATTGTTGCAGTTTTTCCAGGACACAAAAAGGAGGGATATAGTTAAAAAATTCACCAAGGTCTAAAAATAGGGACAATATCTTTGTGAATTGTATATATTAGGAATTTTTGTAGCCTATAAAAAGATAAGTCTATATGTCCCCATGTTGTTATGAAAAAGGATAGGTGAAATGAAAATGATTCAGTGCAAGTTTTCATAATTCAGAGTATTGATGGAGCTTATAAGTGCGTCTACTCTTGCAACAAATGTTTATTCTCTTTTTCTTAGTAGTAGAGTTCCATGGTTAAGTCTATTTTGTTATGTACTTATGTTCCATCTCTGCAGTTCTTAACTTTATCCTCTTGATACCATTGAATACAGAATACTTGATCACTATTTTTAATTTTTATTGGTATCTGATTCTTAATATTTTTTTACATAGGTTCTCATTCCCTTCCTACAATGGGAATCCACTGCATTTGGCCGTCCAGTGCTTGCCCTCGTGCTTGTAGCTTCTTTAGCTCTCTTTCCAGTAGTCCTACTTCCTTCTGGACCGTCGATGTGGCTCGCAGGAATGATCTTTGGATATGGTCTTGGATTTGTCATAATCATGGTTGGAACAACAATGGGGATGATCCTGCCATACTCCATTGGTTTGCTTTTCCGAAACAGAATTCATGTAAGATTGCTGTACATTATATCTAGTCTCTGTTGGTTCATCAGTTTTAAGAATTGCTAACTGCTCCATTTCCTCCTACTAAATATGGCAGCAATGGCTGAAGAGATGGCCTCGACAAGCTGCCATGGTTAGATTGGCAGGAGAAGGGAGTTGGTTCCATCAATTTCGTGTGGTTGCATTATTTAGGATTTCACCATTCCCCTACACAATCTTCAATTATGCTGTAGTAGTTACAAGTATGAGATTCTGGCCTTATTTATGTGGATCAGTAGCAGGAATGATCCCTGAATCCTTTATTTACATCTATAGTGGCCTGCTAATAAAGACATTTGCTGATGTCCAATATGGAAACATCCACTTGACTCCACTTGAAATTGTATATAATGTGATTTCTTTCATTATAGCAATCATCACTACAGTAGTTTTTACGGTGTATACGAAGAGGACACTTGATGAACTTGGAAGGGAAGAAGAGGTCGATGGTGAAGGCTCTGCCTTTGAGAATGGCAACGGCAAGTTGGAAATGGGGACGCTTCCCAGTGGAAAAATCATGCGTTTGGATTGATATTTCCAACCAAACGCGCTACTAGAGGATTTTTTTTTTTCAGTTTCCCCTCGTCTTTTAGTAGGAAGTGTCTCAGGCCTGGGTTATCTTAAGGAGCCTAGTGTAAATAATTTGAGTACAGAGGCCTCTTTTACACCCCTCCATATTTGTAACTACAAAATGGAAAGGGAAAGAAAAAAGAAAAAGGAATATATAGATGATTTGCATACTAAAGCTATGATGTCTAACTTGTTCATTCTATTCTTTCACCAAGTAATGATAGTCTCACTTTGTTCAATGAAAACTTTAGTTCCTGAGAATTAACGAGTTTGCTTTTTCTTCTAGTCAGTGAATATTTGCTCTTTTTCATGTAAGACTGTTTTTATGGGAGAGTTCAGCAGTTGATGAGATATGCCTTCAATGACTGCTTATACCTCACAAAAACAGATGCTTTCAAGTGTTTCTCTAGTCAACCTATTTACCAGGATATCGTTAGTATGTATGGTATAATTCTAGGGGTGGAAAATTCAGTCCAAAAGTATTTGACCCGCCCAACCCGTCCAGATTTTAGTGGGTTTGGCATGGGCTACACCAAGGATGGGCTAAGTTTGGGCACAGTCCAACTACACTCATTTATTTATTGGGCAAACTACATAAACGACAAACATTTGAGCTTTAATCAAGCCACATAGCAAATGTTTCAATATTTACATTTTGTAGCAACAAATCAGCTGCCAACGGTTGTATACGTTTTTTTTTCGTATTCGTTTTTTATTTTCGCTGTATTCATGAATACAACAATTTTTTTGCCTGTTTTTTCACCGTATTCATAAAAATGACTATCCGTATTTATAATTGCCGTATTATAAATACAAAGGAGTAAAAAATGAATACATAAAAACATATATACACCAAAAATTAACAAACACCATATTTTTCGGTATGTATACAATAAATACAAGCATATACAACATAGATACACCAAAAAAATTAACAAAAACAGGCGAAAAACACTGTATACAATATATGTACACCAAAAAATAACGAATACACTCAAATATTAAATACAAAAAATAAAATTGATTGTATTCATTTGTATACAGGCGTAAATTCACTCTATTCATTTATATACAAAAAGATTTCTTCGATAAACGTGAAAAATATTGTACACAGTGTATGTATACACAGATCTGAAAAAAAACTTCTGAAAAATATGTATACAGTGTATGTATACACAGATCTGAAAAAACTTCCGACAAAAATTTCGATCAGATCTGTGTATACCTTCTTCTCCTTCACCTTCTTTTCTCCGTCATCATCACCGTCACCTTCAGATCTGAAAAATTCGAAGAAATAATGTATTTTCCGGTCAAAGGTGAAGAAGACGCCGGAGAAGGGAAAATGAGAAGAAGGTTGCTCCGTCGTAGATCTGAGCTTTTTTTTTCTTTTTGCTTCCAACAATGCTCAGATCCGTCGGTATTGGCTCTTTTCCGGCGTAGATCTGAGCTCTTTTTTTCCTTTTTGGCGCCGGAGACGAAAGGAAAAAGGGGCACGGCCGGAGAAGAAAGGGAAAAGGGGAAGGGGCTGACAGTGACGGTGGTGAAGGGGCACGGCATTTCGCCGGAGCTCCGGCGGTTGGTGGTGGCCGGCGGCGGAGCAGTGGGTAGAAGAATTGAGGGAGAGAGATGGGAGGGTTCGTTACTAACTGATATTAATATACAAATGTTTGCTATGGGGAGTAATTAAGTTAAACTATAGCTACTAAATGTCATTACCTCTAGAAGTTTGTCAAGCCATGTAGTTTTCCCTTTATTTATTCCCTTCTTTTGGGGTGGTCTTTAAATTTTGCCCCTCAAATTGCTGGTCTTTAAGTTTTGCCCTTCGCATAAAACCCATGAATTTAGGGTTCGAACCCCCGCTCAGTCAAAATTTTTTTAAAAAAATTCGCAAGACAGAGTTTGAATTTCGCTCTGCCCCCTCCGACAGACTTTGCCTTAAGGCATATATTTTATTTTATTTTACTTTTCAACGCAAACTTTTAGTTATGCCTTAAGAAAAAGTTCTGCCTTATGGGGCATATTTTTAGTTATGCCTTAACTAAAAGTGTGCTCCATAAGTCATAACTAAAAGTATGCCCCATAAGGCGGAACTTTTCCTTAAGGCATAACTAAAAGTTTGCTTTATAAGCAAAGTCTATGCCTTAAGGGAAAGTTCTGGCTTATGGGTCATACTTTTGGTTATGCCTTAACTAAAAATCTGCCCCATAAGGCATAACTAAACTATGACTTAAGAAAAAGTTCTGCCTTATGGGGCAGACTTTTAGTTATGCCCAATCCGGCATAACTTTAGTTTTTCCTTAAAGAGTGTATGCTGGATCCGGCATACACGCCCCCAGCCTTACCTTGCGAAATTATTTTTTTATTTTATGCCTGAGCCGGGGTTCGAACCCAAAACCTCAGGTATTCGCTCACCTTTTCAAGCGAAGGACAGAACATAAAGACCACAAATATAAGGGACAAAATTTAAAGACCACCCCAAAAGAAGTACAATCCGCGCAAAAAAATGTTTATTTTTTATAGCCCAAAGCAGCCCAAAGTTTACGCCCAAAGTGATCCATGAATACCCAAAGGCCTTTTGGCCGATGAGAGAGTTTTCCAGCTAAATGCAATCATTTTCAATAAATTTCCTAGGGGGAAAGTCACACAAATACAAGTTTTTGGAAAGTTATTTAAAAACAATATGACTATTTAAAAAAAAATTACACAAATACAATTTACTCTAATTTATTTACATAGTTTACAACTTTTTAAATTCTAAGTATCTATGTAACACATATTTTTAGGAGTTACTATCATTAATGCATGTATTTTTGTAACATCCCGTAAATCCGTATAGAGTGTGAAAGCATTGTATGAGTCCTTTGGAACCTTATATGTTGGGTTACGTGCATGGCTTTAGGCTAAAGACCCAAGAGGAGAGGGTCAAAACGAAAATTCTCTACAGTTTCACGAAAAGGATGTTTGACGGTCGTCCTTTGTACCGTCGTTCTGTTCGACGCTCCGTCCTTTGCACCGTCGATTGTGAGGAAGATAAAGTTGCTCACTGGAAATTTCATGACTTTGACGGAGCAGATCGACGCTCCGTCGATCTGTTCGACGCTCCGTCGATCTGTTCGACGCTCCGTCGATATGTTCGACGCTCCGTCGATCTGTTCGACGCTCCGTCGATCTGTTCGACGCTCCGTCGTTTGTACCGTCGAATTGACCTAGCACAAAGACCATTCGACGGAGCAGATCGACGCTCCATCGTTCTGTTCGACGCTCCGTCCTTTGTACGTCCTTTGTGCACACTTGCCGAAATTATATAAGTTGCAAAATTTTAGTTTTTCTTCCATTCTTTTCACTCTCAAAAAACCCAAAGGACGAAAATATCTCTCTAGTGGCTCCAACACTAAGGTAAGAACATCTTAATCATTGATTATCAATCCTAACAATAAACCCATGATTCTTAACATGATTCTTGTGACTAAAACCTAGGGTTTGAAACATAATTCTTCCTAAAGTGATTCAAGCTAGGGTTTGGGTGTTCTTCACTAAGAAAGTGAATTGTTAAACTTTGTTTAACACACTAAGGTATGTCTCTCTTTTAAAAACCTTATCATGGATATATGTTTTCTTCTCAAAGGATCTTTATTGAATAAAAAGGTGAACTCTTCATGCAAAACCCTAATTCATGTCTTTGCTTGTGGTTGGTGTGCGTGAGGGGACAAGCCCACATTAAACCTTGATTGTATTATCCTCTATATACGTATATGGAATCATAATCGTTTGATGACTTTACAAAGAAACTAAGACAAAGGAATCTTGTTTAAAGAAGTGGAAACATTTTCAAGATTATCTATGAAATTATGGATTTTCGTAATGGCATAATGAACTTTAATGCAAATGGATGGTGTGGCTACATTGAGATAATTGTGATTTAGCTTCTATGCTATAATTCAGCTTCCATGCTATGAATTTGATTGTTGTGTTTGGCCTAGCTACTCGGGAGGAAGGGTAGCCACTATGGATCCTAGTGTGATAATGCCTAGCCATTCGGGAGGAAGAGTGGCCACTTCCGGGTTCGCTACCTGGGGTGTGATTATGCCTATCTATTCGGGAGGAAGGATAGCCACCGTTGAATTTCATATTCCGGTGTGGTGCGCTGTGACAAGAGAACCTCTACGGTCACCCCTTCGATGTGCTTGATTCTTGGGCCTGCATTGGCATATGTGATATTCTTATTTTCTCATGAAATTGTTGTTGTTAATTATGATCAATTGAAAGGCATATTTGAAGTTGTACCTTGACAAGAGGCCTTATAATCGGTTTTGATAATTCTTATTGAGATACACAAACTGAATAACTGTTCTTACATTGGTTTTCACATGATTTTCAAGACTGATTTCTTTATGTATTATTGTACTTTATTTTCATATCACTTGTTGTCCCCGAGGCACTCACTGAGTACGAAGTACTCAGGCATACCATTGTTGTTTTTTTATGGTATGTTAGGTAACGGTGAAGAAAGTGAGTTCTTGATACTCGGCAAGCGTTTAGGAAGGACTTGCGGTTCTTCGATTTGGTGAGCCCACACATTCATTCGTGGGACACCCTATTTATTTAATTTCATTTATTTATATTAGTCGTGCTGCGTCCCGATGAGTTAGACATTCATTCCTTATTCTTAGAAGCTCCTTAGTATACATTCGAATGTGGGTAGAAGAAGAGTTGTTGTTTAACTCTTTCGGGCACACTATCATGTTTTGGTTGAATTATTTAAATTATAAAGACTTCCGCTGATTTAACTATTATATTTATGATTTGTTTGCATTTATTTTATTAAACTGTTGGAGGCGAATGTTGAACCTGGCGGGTTCAAGTGTTATTATTGCATCATTTAGGTTCTTCCGATGTTGTTCATGACGTCGGATGCCGGTCACGTCCAGGGTGGGTTTTGGGGCGTGACAATTTTTTACTTTCTCTTTCTTTCAAATATGGAGAGGACATGGGAGAGAATTAATGTAACATTCCAAATAAAATAGAATTAGATGAATACTATTTTTAATAGATTTTTAAATCTGACATCTATCGTTTTGAAAAGATTCTTTTTCGTTTCCTTCTTTTTATTTTTATTCTTTTAGTTTTCACTTGATGCAATTATATTTTATGACTAAAAGAAACTATTTGAATATAGTAATATTAAGAAAAGTACATGAACATACAGTAATTATTATTCGCGCTTCAGCATAAAACTATTCTTATTACTTTTTTAATTGTACATATATGTTTGTGTGTGTGAGTTTATATATGTATTTTATTTCATTAAAATAGTTGATATACCAATGTTAAATGTTGCATATAGTATGCTTAATATTATATAATGTATACAATAGCACAATAATTAATATTATACCAATGTTATATGTTGTATAATATACTTAATATTATATAATGTATACATTAACACAATATACTTCATATTATATACCATATACAATATTACAATATACTTGATATATTATTTTTGATGATGTAAAAGTTACTAGAATAACTTTCACATTGAAGTGTGAATAATATTATATACCGTATACAATATTACAATATACTTGGTTTTTCTTTCCTACTTCCTACATAGTGTGGCCCCACGACAGTCTAGGGGAGCGAGAGAGAGAGAGAGAGATATTTGGGAAGGAGTAATTATATTTAATATTTTACCATTTATTAATTCAAGATTTTAGGAATAGTCATAATTGAGGGAGGATTGATAGCTTTTAAGTATACCATATAGGTTGTACAATATGTAATATTGAAAGTGGTTATATATAAGTTTGTATAGTCATAATTGAG
Organism: Lycium ferocissimum; assembly: GCF_029784015.1. Classification (NCBI taxonomy): domain Eukaryota; kingdom Viridiplantae; phylum Streptophyta; class Magnoliopsida; order Solanales; family Solanaceae; genus Lycium; species Lycium ferocissimum. The sequence goes on from NC_081343.1 coordinate 17,705,823, forward strand.
GGAGGATTGATAGCTTTTAAGTATACCATATAGGTTGTACAATATGTAATATTGAAAGTGGTTATATATAAGTTTGTATAATCTACTTCTAGAAAAATTGTACTTGTGAAAGTTCCCCTTTTCTAAGGGCATCGAGCACTTGCCATGTCACGACCCAGCCCCGTGGGCCGCGACTGGCGCCCTATTTGGACACCCAAACAGACTTTCAGATCGAATCATTATAATTTAGTTTAGCTCAAATATCATACTCATCATTATTAGCAGAAGTGAAAATAAATACTATCTTAAGCGGTCGCGCGTGCAAGAGTGTCACACATCAAAGTCGGAAGGGGCGGCGGAATATACATCGCCGAACATATATGCACATATACAAACATAAGGGCCATTATGGCCACCATAACAAACGGGACCGCGTTCGGATGCAAATCATAAACAAATCGAACACATAGGACCCACGACCCACACATATGACTACCACAGTTCCTCTACAAATCGAACAACATGACGGGGCCCCGCCGTACCCCAAATAATCATGTGTGCAAACGCGTATACATCACAAAAGATATGTACCAACATCCGGGCCCGAATCAAAAGGAGCACTCCGTAATAGCAACGTGTGGCCTACTCGGCGTATCACGAACCTCCGTACCGCGGCATGAAACGCGACCCAGAAGAAAGGGGTCGGCACGAAAGATGTCGAGTATGTAAAGCATAAAGTACGGTAAATCCAAAAACCATAATCGAAGTGAAGGGGTACAAGAGAGAAAATACGGATCAAAGTATCGAATCAGACCGAAGACACATGTACATAATGCAAATAAAATCATGCATAAGGCTCGGTGAACGTGGTCACCACTCCGACGCTCGGTGCCACAACACAAGATACTCCTTAAGGTTTCAAATCTCCGTACAAACCCCGAACATATCATATCACACACATATCATATCGCGACGTCTCGCGTCAAGAAACAATTCATAGCATTAGCCATATCACAAAGATAACTCCATATACGGCAATCCCGCCCCTATGGCGAGGTCTCGAAAACCGCAACACAAGATACTTCCGAATTTATCATGGTGCGCGCGATCACAAACCGGCTCGGGGAACCGGTGAACGAAATCATAGTATAGGCACGAGCGAGTAGTGCGGAAGCCATATGCAAATACATAATCAAATCCCAAGGATCGACAAACAAATACGTATACATATTCATATTAAGATCGAAGGCTTAAAGTAAGTATCAGTCCGTCGGAATTAATATACAAAAGTTGAGAGCCTTTAGATTTATAAAACGTTTGAAAAATACTTCTTAACTATCCTCTCGAAATTTAGTGTGCTCACGTTTAGAAGCTTTCATATCACTTATGGAATGGACCGGACGGAGTCTTAAATTCGTAGGCAAAGGTCCCATCTTTATGTCAAACCAAAGTAGATTAAATAAGACAAACGAAAGGAACCTTGGGACTAGTGGGCCCACCTCGGGTCAAATCGAGGCGGCGGGCGCATACCGCACGAACTTTAGACTCTATGGAGTCATCTATGTAAGTTTTCGAAGCAATTCCATCACATTTGCGCAAATTATGGATATTCGAATAGTTTTCCAACAAAACATAGAAGTC
>NC_081343.1:17707542-17720103 GCF_029784015.1 Lycium ferocissimum
GCACACCCACTTTGCAAACCTCCATATTTCTATATATATTATACTCATTTCCATATACTACAACACAAACAAACCTTCATAACATAAACAAAAGGGATGAATTCTTACCTTTTCCTTTCAACTTCTTCACTTAACTCAAGTGTGAGATTGATGAAACTAATGCTCAATCTTCCAAAACAACTACACCAAGTTGTAGAGGAGCCTTGAATTAGTAGGAATGTAACAAGAAAATAATTTTTGGAACAAGATTTTTGAGGGACAAAAATTTGGAGCCATGGCCGAATGGCCTTCTCCATTGCTCCTCTTGTTTTTCTTTGTTTTTCTCTCTTTCTCTTGTCTTGAAAGTTCTAGGGGATTTGATGAATAATTGCCCCTTTATATTATTTTCTCACATGGCCAAATTATATGGGCTTGGATATTTTTCTCCCCTTTTTTTCAAGCTTGGCCGGCCACCCCCTTTGGGTTGGGCTTGGCTTGCTTATATATATATATATATATATATTTTTTTTAAAACTTTTCAAGCCCAATTATTTTGTCCATATTTTTGCTAGTCCATGAAGTCAATTTTCAAAATTCCAATTTTGCCCTTGGCCTTCCTCCGTATTTCCACATCAATATTTTTCATGAACAACACACATATATTATCTAAAATCAAAATAGCACCTCACCTCCTACAAGTCACAATTATTTCAAAATTTCCGAATACGTGAAGATGCGGGATATAACATGCCAACTATCTACTCATCATTATATATACACTAGTTATAAAACCTGCTGCCCATGGATCCAAACACAGAGGAAAATTATGGTGAAAAACTAATTTTACGGTATTTCTTAACAAAATCAAATGTTGATGTTTAAAAATAAATTATGTATGATTAAGAAGTTACATTTTTGCAAATGATACGACATGCTTGAGATTATAAGTTTTAAAAACATTTCATTTAATGTCCTAATTCTTGTGTCCAGTCAAATAAATTTACATAAAATGAAGTGGAGGGGAATAATGTGTATATCTTACCACCAAAAGTTTATATATCTAGTTTTTGTACTTACAGTTTAGGTCTAAAATTTATAATACAATTTGAGGTTTAAGATGTATCATTAAATCAGAGTTTAGGATTTGATATTTAAAATTTAAAGTCATGATATGAGATATTAAAATTTAGAAGTTTAACTTTCTATTTGGGGTTTTGAATTATTGGGTTGTTTTAACATTTTCTTGAACTCTTTTAGCTTTATTTTGTCTACCTTATATTTCATTTTTTGTTATTTTTTTAAAACTAAGTTGAACCATATTTTATGTGTGATATAGCCTAAATATGTACTCCTCCTTCCCAAACCAAAATATTGATGGACTGAATAAGAAAATAAATGCATTTTATTTTCATTGTTGATTTAGATATTAAGACTATTTTTTTAACATATTCAAAAGTTACAAAATATGTAATAGTAATAAGGGAAAAGGTGCAAATATACCCCTCAACTTTCCGATTTAAAGTAGATATACCTCTTGTTAAAAAAGTAGTGCATATATACCCTTTTCAATGATGGAAATTTTTTAATTAAAATAAAAGCTATTGTAAGGGTATATTTGCACCTTTTCGCAGAGTTTAGGGGTATATTTGCACCTTCTCACATGTGGCCATAAGCTAGTCTTGGGAGGGTTAATTTTAACATAATTAGTGCATATGCGCCGCAGGCGGGTTTGGACGAGGAGGTCAAAATTCGCTTCTGGGAGGAGTTAGACGAGGTTGTGAGAGATATCCCACAGACCGAGAAACTATTGATAGGAGGAGATTTTAATGGTCACTTAGCGTCATGACCCAAATTACGGGCCGTGCGGGCACCTACCATATTACTAACTAGTAGGCGAACTCTTACCAATTAACCCAATATTCAGACAGTTTTATTAATAACAAATACTTAATGATCACAAATTTAAAAGTAATTCCTCATACTGACTCTTCTATTGATACAAGAAAACTGAACAATTCCCGGGATCTAGTCTAGACAGGTACAAGAGCTCCTATTACACAAGGATAACAAAATAAATGACACCGCCTCTGCCTAAAATGAGATGAGCGAGACTGTATGTTACATCCCGCATTTTGTGCAATCGGATAATTTAAGACAATTGCGGGAGGACAACAAGCAAGGCCCTATTTTTATTTTGTTAAGTATATGAATGGTTTATGAAGCATTTAGAAGCGGAATTATTAAGAGAGTCTAGGGGTAAAGTCGGAATTTTTGGAAACGACTTTATGAATTATTGCTTGTCATGAAATACAATTGGGCTTGGATTAACTTTTGGAAACAAAAGTGAGGCCCAACCGGCCATAGGGCATGGATCCAAGCCCATGAGGGGCTTAATTTATAATTATAAGAGATGACTAAGTCATCCTTATTCCCTAAGTTACTAGAAAATTCAAGAACAAAAGAAAAGAGGAGAAGGAGCAAGACTTGAAGGCCAATTCGGCCAAGGGAAAAATTCCAAGAAAAGTTGAGAAAAATTCCTCCAAAAATCACTCCCTACTAAGTAGAAGGTCCTTAACAAGGTGGAGTTGTTGTTGAAGCAAGAAGAACTCACAATCATACAAGTTGCCAAGTTCTAGCCAAGTGAAGAATTGAAGAACAAGGTAAGAATTCATCCTTCTTTGTATGTTATGGATATTTGTGGATGTTGTAGTGCATGAAAATGGATGAAATTCATGAAGAGCAAGTAGATAGGGGGGGTGGCCGTGAGGTGTGTGTGTATGTGGGGGTGTGTAGAAATCATGTTTTAATTATACTATCTAGTGTTTGGTTGTTATTATTGTCAATACTATGTTGATAATGGAAATTGAATGATTTTGGAGAAGTTGTAGTTGTATATGCATGGTGTTGGCCGTGTGTTGTGTGTATGATGGTATGGCCGTATGGTTGTGGTGCATTATGGAAGAGAATGAATTGATTTTATTCAATGTTTTAATCGTTATTGTGTGAGTTTATGTTGCTAATAGAAGCTTAAGGATATTAGAGAAATTGTGGTAATTGGAGACTTGGTGTAGAGTTTATGTAAATGGAATATAATGTTCTTGCATGCATGGAAGATAATGAGACTTGTATGGTATCGTTGGTATATGAATTATTAGTTTGTTATTGTTTTCATTGGAGTTGGAAGGTCTTGATGAAAGTAGTATATTGGTTAAGTTGTTAGAATGCATCTTGGATTGAAATTGGAAATTGTTAATATGGTTGTGATATTATGATTGCTAGTTTGGCCGGGTTGAATTCCCGGATTGTTGTTGATGAGAATTGGCTAAGATGACTTTGGGGAATGATGTATTTACAAAGGAAGTGCTGCCGAAATTTCGGTAGCCAAGTGTTGTTTTAAGAACTCAATCCTAAAAGCACTAATTGTGTTTGGTAACCATGACCAATTTGTAGATTTTGGCGAAGTTGGAGCTTGAATTTGGAGTGCCATAAGGAGCGAAACGAGGTATGTAAGGCTTCACCCTTCTTTCTATGGCATGTCTTAGACGTACTAAGTCGACTACGTGTCCCGAGGACCATTCCTTTTCTCGGAATCTAAGATTGAAAATAGCTACTATTCATTCAAGAGAATTGAATTAGAACTTGCATAAAATGTTGGAAAAACTTCTTGGACATCCGTAACTTACCCAAATAGGATTCTATCACCCTAAGACCCTCCCAAGTGACGTCATGAACCGTAATGTACGTAAATTTGATATGCCGCCTCATTTGGCTCGAGGTGGGCCCACTATTCCCAAATTCTCTCTTATTGTTCCATTTGACCTATTTTCATTCTATAATGTAAGGAAACTTTTGGACATCTTTTCGACTATTAAATAAGAATTGTTTTAACTAAGCCCTTAACACCAATGCATGATTTTTCCTCACTGAAAGTTACAAGTGTTTTCCAAAATATTCTTTCTCTTCAAAAACCAAGTTTTACAATATTGCCATTTTCCAAAATATACATTTTTCTTTAAAAACTAAGTTTTATAATGTTGCTAATTTTTATGACCTAACAACGACTATAATCCTATGATGACTATGAATTTAGGATGCCTATGATCCTATGAATACTGTGATCCCACGACGACTACGATCCTATGGAGACTGTGATCCTACGACTACTATGATTCTATGGTGACTATGATTCCCGATACACCGTGATTCTACGATGTCGGCTATGCCATGCCTATACTCCGATATGCTATGACACGTTCTATGTTGATAGTCTCGCCTTATATTAATCATCCCTTCAAGGTGAGATAAGCGCCCTCAACTATTTTATAATATAATCGGAGGTTCCCGACCTTACGTCACTCCGATGGATACACGATTTTCTTGGGCTCCCCTGCATGCTATGATATATATATATATATGTATAAAAATTTATCTGGGGAAAAGCGGAAAAAGGCGGAGCGCTATGAGCGCCGGGGTTACTCACGGTGCATGTATCCGTACTTGACTTGATATCATCCCGGACGCGGGATGCCCGGACGCGGGAATTATACTATGTGGGCAAGCCGATATATTCGGTACTATGATATACTATGCTATGCTATGATACTATGATATACTATGCTATGCTATGATACTATGATATACTATGCTATGCTATGATACTATGATATACTATGCTATGCTATGATACTATGATATACTGTGCTATGCTATGATACATTATGATACGATATAAATTCTACTTGCTATGCCTATGAAAAGAAGTGTTTTGTTTTCAAAAAGGAAAAACGAGCATGCATGATATCCGGCCTGAAAAGGGGTGTTCTATGCACAAAGTTACATTCTTATCTCAGTATATATATCCATGACCCCTCGATGTTGTTATTTACAATCTATGCTCTTGTTTATGTTATTTTCTATGTCTTACATACTCGGTACACTATTCGTACTGACGCCCCTTCATGTGGGCGCTGCGTTTCATGCCGCGCAGGTCAGCAGATAGCCGGAGTTGATCCCTAGGAGTTCTCTCAGCAGCATTTTGCAGCGCTCCAGTTGTTTCGGAGCCCAGTTCCTTGGTACTACTTTTGGTGTACATATTCGGGCACGGCGGTGCTCGGCCCTCCCTATGTATATGTTTACTATGTTTAGAGGCTCGTACGATATGTACATTCGTATCTTGTACTCCGATTGTCCCCGTCATTTGTATAGTATGATCGTAAAGCTTACTAGTTTATGTTCATAATTGTGCAATGTATGCTTATGCTAGTCAAAAAAAAAAAAAAAACGGCGTAGTTCATATATGCAATAAGAGTCAGCGGGTTCGCTCGGCTCCGAATACGGGGTCGGGTGCCCATCACACCCTAGTAAGATCGGGGGTGTGACAAAGTGGTATCGAGAGCGGGTCGGTCCTGGGGTTTGTCTACGAGCCGTGTCCGGTAGAGTCTTGTTTATGGGTGTGTAGCGCGCCACACTTATAGGCGAGGAGGCTGCGGGGCATTTAGGAAATTTGACCTTCCTTGTATCCTAGATCGTGCGATAGAGCTATAATAAGAGATTTTCCTATTTCTAATCCTTTGTTACATTTTCGCAACGCTTGTGAAGATGAGAGTAACGCCGCCGAGAAGGGTAAGATAGCAGCAGAAAGGCGGAGGCCGGTAAATATTGAGGAGGGTGAGTCCCATAACGAGGCCACCTCTCGTGCTATTCGCACTCCGCCGATGTCAGAGGAGCAAGAAGGAGCTCCCATTTCAGCTCCAGTACCTCCAGCTCCCCCACCTGAGGCTTCAATTCAGGAGCTGAGACAGGCTGTTCTTCTGTTAACTCAAATAGTAGCTACTCAGGCTCACCAACAGGGCATGGAATTTGGTGATGGGGGTCGCAGAAAAAGGGCTAGAAGGGAGTACGAAAGGGGACAGGTACAGGAGCACTTTGAGCATCCAGGACCGGATCGGAGTGCCAGAGTTTTGGGGTCCCGGCATAGAGCCGACTTCAAAGTGACGGGGCTACCCCCACCGCGCGCGCGATGTGACAGAGCCACACTGCGGGACGGTGTTACTTAGATACGGGAGGAGCTTGCTTTGTTTGTGGTCGGATTGGCCATGTGATGCGCGATTGCCGCGGAGGTATGATAGAGATCAAGCTCAGCCCGCCGGGTTAGGTCAGGGCTATGGAGTTTTGGGTCCCGGTATGGCGGTGAGTCTAGCCGAGAGAAGACCACCCGTATCACGATGCCTTCGGTCGTAGATTACGTGCGGGGCCGTGTCGCGCGGGTACGGATGTTTGCTATGCCCGTGCTAGGCCGGGTCATTTTATGCGCGACGCCCATCTCGACGTGGCGAAGTAGGGTTCGGCCCACGAGGGTAGTAGTCGACCGACAGGATCCTGAGCTATCCCCTGACTCCGTACCAGGTATATTACTAGTATTCTTCTATAATATATATATGTATCGACTAATTTAGGCTTTACAATGTTATATACATATATCGCGCCTTATATCACTGAGCGTATTGGGTTGGAAACTCGATAGAAGTCGGGTAGGTTGGGACGGATTAGACTAGCATGAGAAGGAGACCTCCCCAAAGTGTCACAATACCCTATGAGGCCAGTTTAACATTCGAGGACGAATGTTCTAAAGGGGGGGAGGATGTTACATCCCGCATTTTGTGCAATCGGATAATTTAAGACAATTGCGGGAGGACAACAAGCAAGGCCCTATTTTTATTTTGTTAAGTATATGAATGGTTTATGAAGCATTTAGAAGCGGAATTATTAAGAGAGTCTAGGGGTAAAGTCGGAATTTTTGGAAACGACTTTATGAATTATTGCTTGTCATGAAATACAATTGGGCTTGGATTAACTTTTGGAAACAAAAGTGAGGCCCAACCGGCCATAGGGCATGGATCCAAGCCCATGAGGGGCTTAATTTATAATTATAAGAGATGACTAAGTCATCCTTATTCCCTAAGTTACTAGAAAATTCAAGAACAAAAGAAAAGAGGAGAAGGAGCAAGACTTGAAGGCCAATTCGGCCAAGGGAAAAATTCCAAGAAAAGTTGAGAAAAATTCCTCCAAAAATCACTCCCTACTAAGTAGAAGGTCCTTAACAAGGTGGAGTTGTTGTTGAAGCAAGAAGAACTCACAATCATACAAGTTGCCAAGTTCTAGCCAAGTGAAGAATTGAAGAACAAGGTAAGAATTCATCCTTCTTTGTATGTTATGGATATTTGTGGATGTTGTAGTGCATGAAAATGGATGAAATTCATGAAGAGCAAGTAGATAGGGGTGGCCGTGAGGTGTGGTGTATGTGGGTGTGTGTAGAAATCATGTTTTAATTATACTATCTAGTGTTTGGTTGTTATTATTGTCAATACTATGTTGATAATGGAAATTGAATGATTTTGGAGAAGTTGTAGTTGTATATGCATGGTGTTGGCCGTGTGTTGTGTGTATGATGGTATGGCCGTATGGTTGTGGTGCATTATGGAAGAGAATGAATTGATTTTATTCAATGTTTTAATCGTTATTGTGTGAGTTTATGTTGCTAATAGAAGCTTAAGGATATTAGAGAAATTGTGGTAATTGGAGACTTGGTGTAGAGTTTATGTAAATGGAATATAATGTTCTTGCATGCATGGAAGATAATGAGACTTGTATGGTATCGTTGGTATATGAATTATTAGTTTGTTATTGTTTTCATTGGAGTTGGAAGGTCTTGATGAAAGTAGTATATTGGTTAAGTTGTTAGAATGCATCTTGGATTGAAATTGGAAATTGTTAATATGGTTGTGATATTATGATTGCTAGTTTGGCGGGTTGAATTCCGGATTGTTGTTGATGAGAATTGGCTAAGATGACTTTGGGGAATGATGTATTTACAAAGGAAGTGCTGCCGAAATTTCGGTAGCCAAGTGTTGTTTTAAGAACTCAATCCTAAAAGCACTAATTGTGTTTGGTAACCATGACCAATTTGTAGATTTTGGCGAAGTTGGAGCTTGAATTTGGAGTGCCATAAGGAGCGAAACGAGGTATGTAAGGCTTCACCCTTCTTTCTATGGCATGTCTTAGACGTACTAAGTCGACTACGTGTCCCGAGGACCATTCCTTTTCTCGGAATCTAAGATTGAAAATAGCTACTATTCATTCAGTAGAATTGAATTAGAACTTGCATAAAATGTTGGAAAAACTTCTTGGACATCCAGAACTTACCCAAATAGGATTCTATCACCCTAAGACCCTCCCAAGTGACGTCATGAACTGTAATGTACGTAAATTTGATATGCCGCCTCATTTGGCTCGAGGTGGGCCCACTATTCCCAAATTCTCTCTTATTGTTCCATTTGACCTATTTTCATTCTATAATGTAAGGAAACTTTTGGACATCTTTTCGACTATTAAATAAGAATTGTTTTAACTAAGCCCTTAACACCAATGCATGATTTTTTCCTCACTGAAAGTTACAAGTGTTTTCCAAAATATTCTTTCTCTTCAAAAACCAAGTTTTACAATATTGCCATTTTCCAAAATATACATTTTTCTTTAAAAACTAAGTTTTATAATGTTGCTAATTTTTATGACCTAACAACGACTATAATCCTATGATGACTATGAATTTAGGATGCCTATGATCCTATGAATACTATGATCCCACGACGACTACGATCCTATGAAGACTGTGATCCTATGACTACTATGATTCTATGGTGACTATGATTCCCTGATACCTGTGATTCTACGATGTCAGCTATGCCATGCCTATACTCCGATATGCTATGACACGTTCTATGTTGATAGTCTCGCCTTATATTAATCATCCCTTCAAGGTGAGATAAGCGCCCTCAACTATTTTATATATATAATCGGAGGTTCCCGACCTTACGTCACTCCGATGGATACACGATTTTCTTGGGCTCTCGCATGCTATGATATATATATATATATGTATAAAAATGTATTCGGGGAAAAGCGGGAAAAAAGAGCAGAGCGCTATGAGCGCCGGGTTACTCACGGTGCATGTATCCGTACTTGACTTGATATCATCCCGGACGCGGGATGCCGGACGCGGGAATTATACTATGTGGCGGCCGATATATTCGGTACTATGATATACTATGCTATGCTATGATACTATGATATACTATGCTATGCTATGATACTATGATATACTATGCTATGCTATGATACTATGATATACTTGTGCTATGCTATGATACATTATGATACGATATAAATTCTACTTGCTTATGCCTATGAAAGAAGTGTTTTGTTTTCAAAAAGGAAAAACGAGCATGCATGATATCCGGCACGAAAAGGGCGTTCCTATGCACAAAAAGTTACATTCTTATCTCAAGATATATATCCATGACCCCTCGATGTTGTTATTTACAATCTATGCTCTTGTTTATGTTATTTTCTATGTCTTACATACTCGGTACACTATTCGTGCATCGACGCCCGCTTCACGTGGGCGCCGCGTTTCATGCCGCGCGAGTCGGCAGATAGCGGAGTTGATCTAGGAGTTCTCTCGGCGGCATTTTGCGGCGCTCCGGTTGTTTCGGAGCCCGGTTCCTTGGTACTACTTTTGGTGTACATATTCGGGCCCCAAGCTAAGATTTCGGCCCTCCCTATGTATATGTTTACTATGTTTAGAGGCTCGTAGACGGATATGTACGAGCACACCGGTACTCCCGATTGTCCCCGTATTTGTATAGTATGATCGTAAAGCTTACTAGTTTATGTTCATAATTGTGCAATGTATGCTTATGCTAGTCAAAAAAAAAACGGCGTAGTTCATATATGCAATAAGAGTCAGCGGGTTCGCTCGGCTCCGAATACGGGGTCGGGTGCCCATCACACCCTAGTAAGATCGGGGTGTGACACTGTAGGAAGATGTTTGATAATCCACAGAAGAAACTTCGACTTAAACCTGCAATGTACCTACACCTAAAAGGATGTAGCAAGAGTAGTATCAGTACACCACACATACTGGTAAGCATCATAGGTCGACTAAGATTAGTTCACGCAACACAATATAAAATCAATAAGATAAGCAGATAAGTCAACGAACGCCCTCAAGACTCCCAATATAGATTATTACACCAACACGAACTCACCTCTCTACTCCCAGTTATTTCGGTCCTCTTGTTTCCCACAGTATTACCGTTTATCCGACTAATTAAAAGTTGTCCTATTTCGTATTCCCTTAGGCCGATTAAATAAGTCTTATCCCCTCATTTACACTAACGTCTAATTCCTGAGCTTAGAGCTTTCTATCCAGTTTACTTACCAAGATATGATGCATCCACAGAACAAAGTCACCACACATCCACTAATCATGGGACTCCTTGAGTCCGGCAGACTCAAAGCGGAAGTCTACCCCTTAGTAATTCGCTCTTACACTTACTTTCATATTGGTTAACACCTCACACAACACAACATAATTATAGGAGATGCACAATGTAATAATAGACTAACGACACAAAATCATAAGGACATATAAGCATGAAATGTAATGCAATGAAAATGCGATACAAAGGCCAAATCACGCTGTACATACATGATAACTGATGTCATTGCTCAGTAGTCATGACCTGCAGGGGACCCATGACGTCCATGTACCACTCGTTCCGGATTCACTCCTCAGATCCGAGTCACAATCAAGGCCACATCCTCAACCCCGGTCAAATATGGCTTTTATATATGTAAATATATTTAACCTTACATCACCTCCAATGCTCAATTATCATGCGTTACCACATATTCATTCCTGTCACGACCCGACTAGGGGCCATGACGGGCACCCGGAGCTAACCACCGAGCACCGCTCATACCATTACCCATCGTACACATTAAGCGTTCATTCATTAATCTTATACTCAAATCATAGGAAAGCCATTTTTCACTTTGAAGCATAATTACCTTTATATACATAAGCCCTTCGGCTATCAAAATAATATACATACAATAAGGAGATCGTGAGACCATACTACCCACACATACGTGTCTACGAGCCTCTACTAGAGTACTAGACATATGGATGGGACAGGACCCCGTCATGCCCAAAACATATATATATATACACAAAAGAATAAATTAATGGCACCTCCGGAATAATGGGGTGCTCTCAAAGTCTGCTAGTAGCTCCTACGAGTCTAGATAACCTCCCTGTCTACTTGTGGGCATGAACATAACGTCCAAAGAAAACGGACGTCAGTATGAACGTTGTACTGAGTATGTAAGGCATGAATGAAATGAACATAATAGAGAAATCATAAGATATAAGATGAAGATATAACCTGCGCAACTTTTAAGGGTGGATACATTCATGCATATATCATATATAATCATAGTACATGTATCATCATGGCGCATACATCATCGTATCATATATATATATCATCATCGTTAACCGGCGTCCGGGTAACCATCATAAGCCGCCCACTAGTGGTGTCATGCCCGACCCTCTAGGCTCGGTGTAAACATAGCGACCCACCTTAGCGGTGACATGCCCGGCCATTTAGGCACGGTGGAATCGTATGCGGCAAATTTTTTCGTGGTGATATGCCCGGCCAACTAGGCACGGTGGAATCGTATCGTCATATAGTCAACATAAACTTATCATTATCACACATTTTATAGGCATATCATAACCTTATCATAACTTAGCATCATCATACATTCATCATTAATCATACATTAAAGCTTGAAGGTAACCATGGCTATGTCGGGGTGACATGAGGTCGTGAACCCCCGACTACGTTATGGAGTAATCATAATCGTTATATCTCACCTTGGAGGGACTAACATTTAAGGTGAGTGCACATAAGGAAAAGCGTCCATGGAACTATACTTAGGGTCATTAACCTCATGGACATCGTGCCTCACTTTAAGGTCTTTTGTACTTAAACTCATCATCATCATTGTCATGCTCGTATCGTATCTCTTTTCTTTAGCTTATACATATATAGCTCGTTACAGTCATGGAATCATAGCTTCCTTTATTTAGGAAGGTCATGGGAAAATAGGAGGATTCATGCTATAGGAGTCATGCCATAGAAGGAAGGGATTAGCCTTACATACCTTTCCGTTCAACTATTCTATCACTTGCACGTTCTCCTTCAATGCTCACATTTCTACCTTCATTAGAATTATACTGTCACGACCCAACCCCGTAGGCCGTGACCAGTGCCCGAGCTGGGGCACCCATACGCACCCGTTGACTATAATCAGCGTACAAACAGCTTATACATATACAAAGGTTAGACGTCAGATCATAGCTGACATAACCAGATCTTATACATACAGAAAAGTGAAACGTCGCCCCAAATCTGTCACAAATATATATACATATAGCTGTCACAACTTTCAGCAGATGATATCGCACATAAGCCAGCAAGGCTATCAGAATACAGGGGGACGTCCAAAACACAAATCACACAGACACAACTGAACAGTGATTACCCACAACCCACACATATGTCTACAGACCTCTAAGAGTAACAACAGAATCATATGACGGGACAGGGCCCCGCCGTACCTTTTCGAATAGACATATACATACACATGTATAAAACAAAGGTGTTCGTACCC
>NC_081343.1:17720203-17769250 GCF_029784015.1 Lycium ferocissimum
TTAGACCAAGTCGAGTGGGCTTGGCCGTACATGGCCGACCACCCCTGCTTTATTGGGCCTCGTTTTTCTCTTCTTTTTTGAGCCCAATTGGTTATAAACCTCGGTTTGTAATTCCCGAAACAAATTCTCAAAATTCCAATTTTTGCCCTTGGCCTTCCTCAACATTTTCACATTCAATATTTCCTTAGACATCACACGCACCTTAAGTAAGATCCATCTAAAGCCTTATTTCTTACCATTCCGAATTATCTCCAATTTTTTCCGAATACGCACAAATGCGAAATATAACACCAACCTTACTCTTAACACTTCATACCATCGAAAGATGAATATACGACTTATACTTTAAGGCAAAATCAACAAAATCGGAAATTGAAAGTCTTGTCTTTAACTCGTCGCAAACAACTTAAAATATTCCGACATACAAAGTACGGGGTGTAACATCCTTTCCCCCTTAGAACATTCGTCCTCGAATGTTCAACTAATCGTATAGGGTCTTAGAATCTCGGTTCAAACTTTTCCTTTTTGTAATTCTCTTTACTCGACTTGTAACATTCTAGACACATTTTCTCATGCCATCTCTTAATCTTTAACTCAAACCCTTCCATACTCATTCCATAGCTTGTTTTTTTTTTTTTCCGTTTCACACTTACCTTCATATTCTAACTACGTAATCGCATCATAGCTTTGGCCATTTTCCCTTCGAGCTTTTCTTATTTTCACAACAATCTTCATCATACTCACTTCGTATTCGATCTCATAGTGTAACACTTCTTAACCTTTTTACCTTTTCTGATCAACTTTATCCTTAATATTTCACAAGTTGTCTTATCCATACATTCATACGCATCACAATTCCTTCATCCGTACTCTTACCTTAATCTCACTATTACCATTGGCACGACCTTTCAAGTCGTATTACAAACCCATATCTCATTCTCCTTTCTTTATTTCTAGAAAAATTTCGGCAGAGTTTCCTCTGCATTTCTCACTATCTCAAAACACTCGTGCACATGAATTACCAACAATGCCTCACGGGGCCAACATACATATATGCATATCATATCACATCGCGACTACACGGGGCTCCCAATATCATAAACTTGTACAAAAATAACAAACATACCTCGTATGCCCAACTCAAACGGCTTTGTTACACTTTCTTGTTTACTTTCCTTTAGTCTTGACTTTATCTCAATCATACTTCAATATCTTACCCGACACATATCTTTCATGCAGGCTTACCCGCGTGCTTTGTACTTCCCAACATCATCAATCATTTCCTACTATCGGTATGTCATTCTTTAGCCGCAATCACAAATCGGCGTCAGGGAGTCCCATCTCCTATGACTTGGCTCTATGGCACGATCTCGGAGATGAAAGAAGAGTAACCATCCTAAATGCCCCGTAGCCTCCCGTTTATAAATGTGGCGCGCAAACGCCACCATAAACAAGACTCCCCATCGGACACGACTTTGCGAGACAACCCCTAGGACGGACACCTCGCTCGATACCACTTTGTCACGCCCCAATTCCGATGGGACGTGATGGGCACCCGACCCTTACCTAGGGCCGAGCGAACCGCGAGACTTTCGTACGCACATAGTCATACTGGGCCCACAGGACACGTCAAAATGCAGAAGGAAATTTTTTTTTGAAACACAAACATACTCTTCGTCTTTTTCAAATCAAATAAAATTTGCAACCACAACCAAATCTATAAACACATGACATTCATAACACAATGCGTCCGAAACATCGGCTTACATAGCCGCTTACAAACGGACATCTCATACACACACGCTGTCCGCAAAGCCTCTAACATAACTCCGAATACCATACAAAGCATTCGACTCGGCGGCAACTCGGAGGAAATGGAGCTCGCCAATCCGGTCCGAACACCTTCCGCTAACATCATCTGCTCATCTGTGGGTACCTGCGCGGCATGAAACGCAGCCCCCGAAGAAAGGGGGTCAGTACGGAATATGTACTGAGTATGTAAAGCAGAAAATACAGAAGATGAAATAAAGTGTACCAAACGCGAGCATACTAGTCCAAATACCAACGTACTTACACCTGACATCCAAGTCATACATACACAAATCATACACACATACCGCGGCCGGGAACCCAGCGGTAATATCACATACATGCATACACACATATACCGCGGCCAGGAACCCAGCGGCTAATGTCGCAAATATATAAGTATACCGCGGCCAGGAACCCAGCGGTTAATATCACAAATATACACAGCTACACTTACATACATACCGCGGTCAAGAATCCAGCGGTCATGTCACCGAAATGATCAAGTATCCGGCGGACGATATCACACGTACGCATCACGGGGCCAAGTATCCCGCGGTCATGGCACCCGCGGTCAAGTATCCGGCGGACAATATCACACATACCGGCCGGGACTCGGCGAAAGAGGTAATAACAATACACACGAGCGTAATCGTACGTAGCCATACGTATATAATTTCTTTTATTACAAACTCACAAGGAACAACCAAAGCACACCATTCCTTCAAAGCCAAGACAATAGTTAAATCAGGTTCTTTTCCAAACATTATTCGAAAACATATCAAACTGAACTTTAGAGATCATAATCACGTGTCAAGGCCACATGCATATGAGTAAATAAATAATTAAGTTGCCTTCCAAATTCGGTGACCAAATATATTCACTAACGTCGGCAAGTGCAGAAACAAGTTTCAGGTTTATCGGAATTAGTATACAATGGTTACAATCTTCTGAAATCGTTCTTATGTGTCAAAATGTATTATCAAACTCAATGAGGTAGTTAAAATAACTATTTTATAGTAATCGGGGCGATAGCCAAAAGTTCTTTCAAAATCACACAAATATACCAAACGAGAAGCGACGTAGGAAGATCTCTGAACGCGTGGGCCCCACCTCGATCAAATTGAGGCGGCGGACCCCAAACTATGGTCATTAGGCCTGGCGAGGTCGTAGACAAGGATCCAAGGCCCTCCAATACCATTTAGGCGAACTACGGGTGTTTGAGCAAATATTTCAACAAAACAGGACATTTCCAATTCAATTCTACTGAATGAAAAAGGGTCAAAATGAAGCTCGGATTCCGAGGGTAGAGTCGTCCTCAAAGCTCGAATCTCGGCCTAACATACTTAGGACATGCCAAGAGAAGGAAAGGCGGTGTTTACATACCTTTGTTGTGCCTCACGCTCGTCCAATTTCAATTCCCGTTTCGTCGAAACTGCAAATGGTCATCCTTACCGATTACTATTCATGCAAGTTAACATTTCAACTTTGGTTAAGCATTTGACTACCGAAATTCCTGAGCACCTCCCCTATAAATATGACACCCCGAGATTCATCTCGGCTCAAAATATCAACCACAACCAAACAACAACACCTACGACCACAATAAACACAATACAATACGCAACTAGTCTTCTTCTTTACCTAATGCAATCGCTTCCATTCCGACTTTAACTTTCAAACCATCATCACCATACTCACATTCATTTACCAATCAAAATCACTACAATGCCATACGGAAGCGTTTCATAATATTTTTACAATATATATACAAAGTATGCACAATATACAAACTTTCCAACATAAGGCTAAAATTCTCATTTCAACTTCATACCTTCAAATCCATACCAACTCAAACCATTAAACCTTTATTAATGTTATAAGAATCATAACGACACAACCAACATGTCAAACAAAACAATTCATTTTCATTACAATGTTTCCATAGCTCACGCCAACTTCCATATTCTAATTTCAACCTAACTCATTCAACTTTCATTTCCAACATGAACTCCATCAAAACCACAACTAAGACACAACACTAAATTCAACTTACCTTAACACACACACACGGCCAAAATCCAACCTACACGAGCCAACATCAACTCCAACATTCTATAAGTTTCATTCTCTTCTACATAACACAACAACACACAAACATGCTAAGTACCATTAATTCGTTACTTCTACATGCAAAACACATACACGACCTCTTATATACATGCACACCCATCATGCAAACTTTCATATTTCCATAAACCCTACTCATTTCCATATACTACAACACAAACAAACCTTCATAACATGGGTAAAAGGGATGAATTCTTACCTTTTCCTTCCAACTTCTTCACTTAACTCAAGTGTTGAATTGATGAAACAAGGACTCAATCTCCCAAAACAACCACGCCAAGTCGGAAAGGGACCTTAAATTAGTTTGAATACCACAAGAAAATAATTTTTGAAGAAAGATTTCAAGGGACAAATATTGGAGGACATGGCCGAATGCCGTATGTCTCCTTGCTCTTCATCTTTTTGTTATTCTCCTTCTCTTATTTTCTTGAAACTTCCAAATGATAAGGCTCCCTTATATAATTGTCACATGGAAAATTAATTAAGTCAGTGGGCTTGGCCATACATGGCCGGCCACCCTCTTTATTGGGCCTCATTTTTCTCTTTTTTTTTTGAGCCCAATTGGTTATAAATCTCGTTTTGTAATTCCCGAAACAAATTCTCAAAATTCCAATTTTTGCCCTTGGCCTTCCTCAACATTTTCACATTCAATATTTCCTTAGACATCACATGCACCTTAAGTAAGATCCATCTAAAGCCTTATTTCTTACCATTCCGAATTATCTCCAATTTTTCCGAATACGCACAAAATGCGAAATATAACACCAACCTTACTCTTAACACTTCATACCATCGAAAGATGAATATACGACTTATACTTTAAGGCAAAATCAACAAAATCGGAAATTGAAAGTCTTGTCTTTAACTCGTCGCAAACAACTTAAAATATTCCGACATACAAAGTACGGGGTGTAACAAAAACTTACCTTGATTATGTAAGAACAAGCTCATGGACAACTTAATTCACTTGGAGGAAACCTCTAACTTAACAACAAAGAACTACTAGTACTCCACAAACACAAGTGAACTTCCTAGAACTTGGATCACTTAGTTATCTTGAGTTTTGCCTTGAATTTTCATTTGAACTTTTACAGAGGATTTGGGAGTCTGTTTGGGTCTGCTTTGGATGAAAATTAAACCCCAAGAGTGAAAAACGAAATATAAAGCAACACTTAAAAATTCGCCGACTCAAAGTACGCTCTACATGTACCGTACATCCATGTACCCATACATGTATCCTGTACATGGAATGTCAATTTTTCAACTTTCTGCCAACTTCTGTAAAATGCGGTATGGGACGTATAATTTTGTACCGGCAGTACATTATCCCGTACGTCTCGATTTACAATTTGTCATTTGCATTGGAAAGAAGACTCGCTGAACTTGAATTTACATAGGTTATGCATTCCCTACCTCCTCATCTGATAGGAGATATACCTTCCTCAAGTTGGACCAAAAATCCTGTTCAAAATTCCTCCAAGTTTCCTAAAGTTTTGACAAACTTAATTTCTTCAATTCGATTTTCTCCAATCCTTCCATAAATTACTAAACATGAACTTAAACCCTTATTAACATAAAATAGGAATATTTAAACTCGTATAACCTAGGAGATAATATCGGTGTCCAAGACTAGGGAAGTCGTAGATGAATATCAACATACAAAACTACAAGGTGTAACATCCGTTCCCCCTTACAAACATTCGTCCTCGAATGTTAAACTCTTAGAGATTTTATAGAAATTCTGACAGAGTCTCTTCTGTTATCGTACTACCACCAACCTGTCATGCAGCAGACCAAGCAACGCAGTCCTACACTGGTCACAAAAATAATAACAACAACAACAACAACAATGGCCTCACACGACCATTAATTATAAGTAACAATATACTACGCACCTGAAGGCTGTGATGTCTCAGTCTAGATTACCTCTAGGGGGCAAAACAAGTGCGAATATCTAGATATCTTGTCTTTCTCAGCTTCCCAAGTCATTTTCTTTATATTCACATTCTTTCATAGTACTTTTACCGAGATTACATCTCTGATTATCAATCCACGAACCTGGAACTATCTGAGAGGTAGTAGGAACTTCCTTGAACGATAATTGTTATCATCAACTGGTACAACTGTGGGGGATTTCTCAATACACTTGCGGAGCAGAGACGTGTGAAAGACTGGATATGCAAATTCAAAATCTAAGGGTAAATCTCCTAGGCCCTTCGGCCCATCCTGCGTATAATCTTGTGAAGTCTAAAGTATCCAGTGGTAAACTTGTCCTCCTTATTAAATCTCATAAATCTCTTCAGAATGAAATTCCAAATCTCAAACAATCTAACACACTCCCATTATTATAGGGCTTCATACGGGCCATTTGGATATTGGAATGGTGACTAGAACCATATGCAAATTCAAGCCACACTAACTGGTCAACCCAACTTCCTTAAAGGTCTAGCATACATGTTCATAATGTATCCTGGGATGTCGGACAAGTATGCTCTACCTACCCATTTATTTCAAGGTGGAAGTCAATATTGGGGGTAACATATATTCTTCAGATTTCCCTGAATGTACTAATCCTCAGGCGCTAGTAGAGAATTGGGCACCTTAACCTGATAAACAGAGCTACTAGGTAACCGGACAATTCCATATATAGCTTACATAATTCCTTGCAATTAAAAAATCCATACTGACCATTCCTTCATTCCTCAACGATATATCCATATGCTACTTCGGTCTTTCAGGCTTCTATTTATTTATTAACAAACCACGAACTCTGTAATATTCCCTGTTTATCGATCCACTATGGTCAAGATGCATCTTTGCTGCCTCTAAATAGATCATCTACCCTTGCTACATTTAACATAAAGTTGATTTTGATATATTAGGAATCCATCTTGCTGAGATATTCCTTTCCTGAATCCCCTTTCGAGCTTTGGCTTTTAGAGATATACCATATCTAGGATACTGTGTCTTTAGTCAGGTTTCCCAGCATATACCATACTATATTGCTATCCTTGGTTACGCTACACTTCACCAGTTGAAGCTCTATAGTTATCTTAGCAAGCCTCTCATATACTTATATCATCTCTGTGGTATATAATTCTACACCCTTCTGCTACCTTCCAGAATAAACGTATCCATTTTGGTGCTAGATCCATCCTTATTAATTTTAATGCAATGAAGTTGTCTTACACGAACTTATTCCTCATTAACATCTTAACTACCGCTACTAGCCTTTAGTTCCTCATTTAGGTCCATCTTATTTCATTTACTTACAACGCGATTTTAATTATTTTACGTCCTGAATATTCTATGCCTGGAATTCTTGTATCATCTATAAGCTTTCTCTTCCATATAATCATACACATTTATTATTTTTCATAGGCTGTTACCGTCAAGTATTCGCGTTCCTTTGAATAGTTCATTTCATTTCAGCCCTCTTCTATTGTTAGCTCTACATCTTTCCCTCAACAAAGACGTTACTAGATTCTGACTCGAATGCTTTTCCCTTTAAGGCTTTCCCTGTACAATGCTTTCCCAACCGATCTGCAACACTGGAACTTCGTATCCACATGACGAGCTCGCGGTGGCTATTTCACTTAACTTCTTATCTTAGCCCATTAGTTACTTCGAGTGCCATCATACTCAATCCTTCTCTGTTTCTTCATTACTGAACTTCCTATTAAACACTTATCTTGAAACTTCGAGTAATTCCTTCCTTGGAGTGCTATCTCCCAATCTTTATTTAGTCACGCATATGACTGACTGGTTATGTTTATCGTCAAATCGTCCATACACCTTATTGGCCTACTAGCGTAATATCCCTTTGAGATGGTTTCCAATTCCTTTTTGTTATTATCTTTCCATCCTCTAACAAGGCATACTTCTAATCCCATACTTGTCGTCTCATCTTTCCCCCTTAAGCTGTTAACTCACTACTCTATATTTAACTTCCTATTTAGCTCCCCTTTTTCCTGCAAATACATACTCCCAGTAATTTTCGTGATTAATCTTAGCCATAACTGTTCGTTGTCTGAGTCTGTCTGGTCAGTTGCACATACATGTAAAGGGTCACATATTCTCATAGACGTACTGGCCCTAGATGGGCCTAATCTTTCATCGAAGATATCTTTCATAATTTTCCTTACCGTCCTTCCAAAAATCATCTTTCTCCTATTACTCGCTCTCCCATTTCATCACTGTAATAGTATCTAGCATAAAATTCTATTCTCAAAAATCTGCACTGATTCTTAATATTCCTTCTTTTCTTTGTTAAATAAATGCTCATTCTTTAGGCAGGCCTCTTTTAGACTACAAGTTTGTCTCACCAATGAAGGGCGTATCTTGCATCAATTTGCAACTTCAAACTCATCCAATGCCCATCAGACAAATAATTCTTTCAAAACATCACTCATTTCCGTCATTAGAAATTCAGCCTTGTATTACTAACTCAATAATCCTGTGGTGATAAAACTTCTAGCGGAAAATTTTTTGTACCTTGGTCCTACTTCTGTCTTATACATTCCTGCGAATCAGCTCATGATTCATATATCCTTATACACATACCTCTATATAAATCCTTGCCAATATACTCAGTACGATAAGAAGTCCCTCATCAATATCTAGCTCATTGAGTAACGTACACCGTTCTTTACATCTTCTAACCAATCATATCCCATTTTAACATTCGAAACAATAACTATCCTTGGAGAATCTTGCATTCCGTATCATATCCCCTTTAGACACTAGGCATCATCTGTCACGACCCAACCCCGTAGGCCGCGACTAGTGCCCGAGCTGGGCACTCGTACACATCTGTCCACTATAATCATACCATAGCCAACATAATAGGAACTTAAACATACAGAAAGGCACGGCGTCGCGTATACATGTATACATATCGTACATAAGCACGGGAACATTTAAAACACAAACACAATCGAACGGTGACTACCCACAACCCACACATATGTCCTACGGACCTCTAAGAGTAATAACAGAATCATATGACTGGACAGGGCCCCGCCGTACCCCTGAATAAACTTACACATATACAACAAAAGAGTCTGTACCAAATATGGGCTCCGGAACAAGGGAGCACTCCAAGACAGCTGATAGGAGTCCTAAGCCGGCAGATCACCAAATCGTGTATCTGTACCTGCGGGCATGAAACGCAGCCCCCGAAGAAAGGGGGTCAGTACGGAATGTGTACTGAGCATGTAAATCATGGAATACAGTAAACAGGATCAAACTGAAATAAGGAGTATAGGAAATTAGTACGATAACCAGAAAACCATAAAGCTTGTCTGTGAAACGTAAATCATGCATGACCATAACACCCGACCCGTTACGAGGCGAGCGACATAAAAAAAATAATCATCATGTACATATGCATGCATAGCGTGTCCCGGCCCTCTAGTGAGGGACTCGGTAAGTCAAATCATCATATATATGTACATATAGCGTGTCCCGGCCCTCTAGTGAGGGACCGGTGAATGAAGTCATCATATGCCATCCGGGCCACCATCCCCATATCATCACATCATCATATACATATATATAGCGTGTCCCGGCCCTCTAGTGAGGGACTCGGTGAATAATGCAGCGAAATGTGCACGAATGCGTGTCCTGGCCCGGGACTCAGTGAAAGACATATTGAGCTTTGCACGAGTAGAGTAGTGAGAAACCATATGCACATAAATCATCTTTAAGACTCGATAAATAAGTAGACAAATCAACGCTCGAATATCAAACGATAGTCGTGAGAAACCAAAGCTCAAGCATCAACAATAATCATGCTAAGTATTTCAGAATGCCGCTAGAACCAAACATAGAAAAGTCTCGGGGCCCACGGACCAGTACCAAACCAATCCGAGCCCGCCTATGAAAGTTAAAGACATTATACGTTATAGAATCTTATACGAACGTTTCAAAGCTGTCACACCCTTAATCCGACAGGGTGTGATGGGCACCCCACCCTTACCTAGGGCCGAGTGAACCCGCTGACTCTCGTAATACTCGTAATCGTCTTTGGGCCCTTAGCCATAACACAAATATGTAATGAAATTTTTTTTCGGAAAACAAACATTCATTTCCGTCTTTCTCAAACCAAATAACAATCTGTAATCATATAATACCTGTAATATAATGCATAACAGTACATCGGCTTATAGAGCCGCTTACGTAACTGACACATTATACACATGACTACGTACGCAAAGTCTCTAACATAGAACAAACTTTCATAACATAAACATCGACTCGGCTGTGTTACTCGGAGGAATGGAGCTCGCGATCTCGGCCGGAACATCTTCTACTAATGTCTTCGGTTCGTATGGGTGTACACACGCGGCATGAAACGCAGCCCCCGAAGAAAGGGGGTCAGTACGGAATATGTACCGAGTATGTAAAGCATGGAGTACAGAATACAAGGGCATAACCGAAATAAGGGGTACAGAAAATGAGCATAGTAACCAGAATACCGAAGTGCTAGCATCTGAAATACAAATCAAACATAGGAGGTACAGAGGACCAATATGATAATCAGAATGTCAAAATGCTTAGCTTTCTTTTAAAAATATTTATGTCTCATATATATATAGAAAATAGATCATATCATAGTAGGCGACGTGCTTAGATGTGGGATTCGCTAAACCAATGTGGGATTCGCCTAAACCAATGTGGGATTCGCCTAAGGCGACCTTACGCTCACCCCCCCCGACCGGGACTCGGCGTACCGCTTGAGGTTTGCCCCGCCATTGGGTTTGCCCGCCACCGGCTACGAAACCATCGGATCATATTCACGAATACGCATATATAACATATAACGTGTCCGGCCCTCCGGTGAGGGACTCGGTAAACGAATCATCGGATTATCATATCATCACATCGAACGAATCATCATATTATCATATCATCACATTAAACGGAGAATCATCATATTACCGTATCATCGAACGATTCATTATATTATCGGATCCTCGCGTTAACAAATCATCATGTCATCGGATCATCGGATTATCATATCATATACTCCTATGCGGTCCGTAATAGGACCGGCGGACGAACGTGGTCGCCCCTCCTGCCTTAGGCGCCACAACTCATCATACTTCGAAAGTTTTCATATCTCCGTCTCTCCGTCACACATAATATCATATAACCACGGTGCCGGCCAAGAGGGGCTCGGCGTACCTGGGACACATCATAACACCATAATATCATACGCTCATCATACTTCGGAAGCTCATCATACTTCGGATTGTGCGCACGATAATGCCGGCCGGGATTCGGCGAAGGAAGTAACAATAACGTGCACGAGCAGAATCGTAGGATCTATATGCAACTCAAAACATTTACACAGACGTAACAGAATAATCAGACAGATCATCATTTACAAGCCAATGGCATTAACCAAATCAAATCTCTTCCGGATATTACTCGGAAACATATCAGACAAAACTTTATCAGTCATAGTTACGTATCAAAATCATATGCATACGAATTCTTATTTCATATATTTACACAGATCCCATAGAACAATCAAAACAGATTATCATTTAAAAAAAACCAAGCCAATAGTCATAGTCAAATCCAGTTCCTTCCGAATGTTACTCGGGACTTGTCAAATAGAACTTTAGTCATCATAGTTACGGATCAACATCATATACATACAAATTCTCAGTACAGGTTTAACAGCTAGGCAAGTAATCATACTCGGGGGTCGGGGTGATAGTCATTTAAGTTCTTTCCAGAAGATCGTCAAAACTAAACAACAGAAAGTCTCGCGGGCCCACGGACAAGTATCCGACCGGTCGGAGCCCGCCTATGAACATTATAGTCATAATACACTACGGAACCTCCTACGAGCATTTCGAGGCGATCCGGTTCTGTCTACGAAAGTTAGAACCATTTTTAGACATAGAACCTTTTAAGAACAAAATTCTTCATATAACATTGAATCCGGTCATACAAAAGACATAAAGACCATAACTCGACTACATTAGGAATACAAAAATCAAGAAGTGAATAAAAATCGTAGACACACCCGGATCACAAGAGTAGAATTACTCCGAGGCTCACATCATAGCCTACTTTAACTAAGACATGCCAAAGAAAGAAGGGTTAAGCTTTACATACCTTGGCCGCCCTCTAAACTAATCCAAACTTACATCTCGGCTTCTCACGATCTACAATAATGTCATTGGAAACCCAACATTAGCCATAAGCATTAAAGAACCCAATTCCAAGCCGTCACTTTATCTACAAAAATTTGGGCAGCATTTCCCCTATAAATTCATCAACCCCGAGATTTCCACTTGGCCAAATCTTCAACAACAATACCAATAACCATATAAACAACATCCACAATTAATTCAAAACACATTCTAATATCAACAACCTTCTTCCACATAGTTCGACGACATTCCATTTACATTCAAATAAATCGCATACAACCAAGCCAACTTCATTGATCATACGTTCACGTATTAACCCAAGGCCATTCAAACACGATTTAAGAACATTTCAAGCAACCCATACAATGTTCAAAACAACCCAAACAATAAGCCATTCCACCCGAAATCTTCCAACTACATTAGGAACATCAATAACACATTTTCTTCTTCCGAATTCATAAACTACATTAACAATCCACACGTTTGCAACATTATTTCCATAAATTCAAGAAGCATTTTAAAATCACATTAACTTCCAAATCAGCCCACACAACTATAACTTCAACTTGGATCATCAAACTTTCATTTTTATCACATAATATATAACAACAACAACTACAATACCAAGTAACCTTAATCCATCATTCTTTGCTCAACACAACATACATACGGCCAACACACCATACACGGCTCAACATTACCTTACGAGATTTCATGACTCTCATCCATTTCTACACACTTCAACATGTACAAACCATCCACAACACATGAAAAGAAGATTGAACTTACCTTTTTCCTTCAATTCCTCTTCTTGGCTAGGACACACTTTGCAAGAATCAACGCTTCGCTTGTTCCAACAACTAATCCACGTTAACGAGGGCCTTCCAATTAATAGGAAACCTATGAGAAGGGAATTTTTCTTGATCAATTTGAGGGACCATATTCGGCCAGCCCATCTTGGCCGAATGGTTTCCATGCTTTCTCTATGTTTCTTTCCTCCTCTCTCTCTTGAAATTTCTAGAGCTTATGAATAATGAATTATGCCTTGTATTATTCATCACTTATATACATAAATACATGCACATGTCATGCACATGGCCGGTCTCTCTTCCCTTTTTTTCTCCAATTTTCTCCAATTTTCTAGATTTTTCTTTAAGTGGGAAAGATGACTAATTCATTGACTTGGTCATCCTTTGCCTACATTTTTATATATCTTGCAATATAAGATGAACACATATCCCCTTAATGTCTTGAAACCATTGGCTAGCCATGTGTGGGTCCCACGGCCACATGGCTAGTTGTGGCTATTTTATGAAATAATTTGTTTCCACTCTTGGCCCTTAATTTTCCTTATTCCAATTTTACCCTTAATACTTCATACCAATACAAGGATGAATATGCAACTTATGCATTCTAGAAAAAAATTATAACCTTGTCCCTAACTTTTCGCCATTAACTCAGGACATCCAAATGTACAAAATGCGAGATATAACAAAAGCGATCCGATCCCGTCTATGGAAGTTACGGTCGTTCGTAGTTTCAGAATCCTTTAAGAATAAAATTCTTTATGCAACATTTATTTCCAAACATACAAAAGACATAAGGACCATAATTTTACTACATTAAGGATGTCAACATTAAGAGGCAAATAAGAATCGTAGACATGCTCGGATCGTAAGAATAGAATTACCCCGAGGCTCATGTCATAGCCTACTTGTAACTAGGACATGCCAAAAGAAAGAAAGGGTAAGCTTTACATACCTCGTCCGCTTCCTAAGCTAATCCAAACTCAAGTCTCGGGCTCCCCAAGATCTACAATACGTCAATAAATACCAAACATTAGCTATAGGCACTTAGGAATTCAATCCTAAGTTACCATTTGTCTACAGAAATTTGGGCAGCATTTCCCCTGTTTATATGCCTAGCCCGAATTCTCAATTTAGTAACCAACAACACCAACAACAATACCAATGGTATTAACATCATTTCCAATACCGACGTATGCCATAAAACAGCCCGCACATTGTTTTCTAAATTTCTCAACCAACCAAATTTGCGATATAACTATTTAATAATTTTATTTCCGTAAAGGAGTCGAAATTCATATGAACAACATCAATAACAACAGCCTTCACATTTTACAAGGTAAATACATTTATTTTCATCAAAAATTCTCTTCAAATCTCTTTCCATAATTCACAACACCAACAAACGAATTTATGAGACTATTCCCTCCGTGCTAATCCGTTAAAATTCTAAATAAACTCGTTAACAATGAAAAGGAACCGTATTCATACCATAAGCATGAAGCCCCCACGTTATCACTCTTCTCCTTGGTTGATTTTTAGCTCAAATTGAAGACAACGCAGCGTACAACACTTTTCTCTTCATGGGCTTCGGAATTCGGGGCTCAGATTTTGGTCAAAATTGGTTTTTCTTCTCTCCAAGGCTCTTCTCTCTCTCTTTCCAGAATTTTCTGGTGTTATTGGTCTGAAAAATGAGAGGAAAGGGCTGAAATTTCACTTAAATAGGCATGGGTCATGGGCCTAACCGATTGGGCCGGTTTGGGCTAGCCCGACCTTTCCGCCTTAAAACGTCCATATCTCCTTATTCCGACATCACCTGTGGACTCACGACCTATGGTTGGAAAGATAATTCAATTATATACAACTTCTATCTTTGGTATGTTTCCAAATTCCAAACTTATAATACCGTTTGTGCTCCTCGAAGTCAGATCACCCGAAAACGTTACTTAAAAATATTTGCTTGGAGGACTTCCACTTTGATTTGGCTCAAGGGTCCTTCTTGAGTTATGTTTAACTTCACATATGTGATTCATATAAATTGTCATAAATACTGTCAGCTTGCGAATAATCCGACGTACAAAAATACGAAATATAATACTGTCAACGTGAGTTTAAATTATGAAGCAACAACATGATTGTCAATTTTTAAGCACGTTAATAAGGACCTTCCAATTGGTTGGGCTGCTAGAAGAATTTTTTTTTTTTTTTGAATCCAGATTTGAGGGCTCAAATTCTCGGTTCCATGGCGAATGGCCTCTCTTTATTTTTCTCCAAATTTCTTGAATTTTCTAAGTTTTTAAAGTATGAAGAATGTGATTAATAAGTCATCCAATATACTCATATATAAGTCATCCATGTGTCCCATGGCCCACACATGGCTTGGATGAATTAAAATTAGCCAAGCCATGGGTGGTGCCCCACTCACACCACACGGCCAACTTGGCCATTATTTCATGAAATGCCAACTTTCCTAAATTAACTTTTAACCCCAAATTTTACTTAATATTCCATGCCAATAAATTCATAAGCAACTTATGCCTTAACACAAAATCGAAGGCCAAAAGTCTCTACCTCATATCCGGAATAGTCTGTCCTTAACTTATCATGGTTAGCTCGGATTATCCCAAGGTACAAAGTACGGGATATAACATCCTTCCCCCGTTAAGAATATTCGTCCTCGAATGTTAAACTAGTCCGTAAGGTCTTATAAGGATTTCGGGGGTTTCCTTTATTACCACGACATGCGGCCTTATCTACCGGTCATATTTCTTCTTCATCTCATCGTTTCTCGTCATCTCCTTCTCAAGTCATCTCCTTCCTATTATTATTCTTTAAGCACACCCACTCGCCAATACTTTAAGTGGAAGCCGACGTCATATGGTTTTAGTCTACGCTAAACCTTCTTTCCTCACGATTCACCCAATGTGATAAGGTCCAATACATTATCTCGTGTTATTTCTTTATCTCTAAACTTCTCCTTCTTGTTAAATCTTATTACACCTTTCATGGGTGATATCTTTAAGTCACACCCATATATAACTCCGCCAATTGGGAATTTAAGTGTCGACGCCGATGAAATGCCAACTTTCCTAAATTAACTTTTAACCCCAAATTTTACTTAATATTCCGTCATATGGTTTCGAAGGTAGTCTACGTCACATCCTTAACTTATCATGGTTAGCTCGATTGTCCCAAGGTACAAATACGGGATATAACATAGAATATTCGTCCTCGAATGCTTTAACTTATAAGGATTTCGGGGGTTTCCATCAATCCGATATAATTCTCAAGTCATCTCTTTCTAATTAGAACTTTCGAAAGCCACGTCTTTATATATAAATTCATCCCTTTGTTTTAGTAACTAGCTAGCTCGCATATAAATTCACCCTTTTTTAGTAACTAGCTAGCTCGACCGGCTTTAAACCATCTTATAACCCTCTTTACTTAACTTATAACATTCTAGGCATATTATCTCGTGTTATTTCTTTATCTCTAATTCGAACTCTTCTATCGTCCCTTACTCAGATCTTGCTCTCAACTTTCCGGTCACACATCATATTGCAATCTTTACAAGAATATGCGCAGGTGCTCAATTTAGCCCAAGATAAGTTTCTTGAATTTTCTAAGTTTTTAAAGTATGAAGAATGTGATTAATAAGTCATCCAATATACTCATATATAAGTCATCCATGTGTCCCATGGCCCACACATGGCTTGGATGAATTAAAATTAGCCAAGCCATGGGTGGTGCCCCACTCACACCACACGGCCAACTTGGCCATTATTTCATGAAATGCCAACTTTCCTAAATTAACTTTTAACCCCAAATTTTACTTAATATTCCATGCCAATAAATTCATAAGCAACTTATGCCTTAACACAAAATCGAAGGTCAAAAGTCTCTACCTCATATCCGGAATAGTTTGTCCTTAACTTATCATGGTTAGCTCGGATTGTCCCCAAGGTACAAAATACGGGATATAACATCCTTCCCTTTAGAATATTCGTCCTCGAATGTTAAACTAGTCCGTAAGGTCTTATAAGGATTTCGGGGGTTTCCTTTATTACCACAACATGCAGCCTTATCTACCAGTCATATTTCTTCTTCATCTCATCGTCAGTTTCTCAAGTCATCTCTTTCCTATTATTATTCCGCCGCAATACTTTAACGGAAGCCACGTCTTTAGTACGCAACCTTCTTTCCTCACGAACAATGTGATATGGTCCAATACATCTCGGGCTAAACTTCTCCTTCTTGTTAAATCTTATTACACCTTTCATGGGTGATATCTTTAACAACCCACTCAACCAACCGGGAATTCTAAGTAACCAATGTCGTCATATGGTTTACGTAGTCTAACATCATTCGACTAATAGTCGTCGTCTTTAACTATCATCAAGCCAACATAATTCGAAAGAATTCGACATATGTCGTCATATGGCTTAAACCATCTTATAACCCTCTTTACTTAACTTATAACATTCTAGGCATATTATCTCGTGTTATTTCTTTATCTCTAATTCGAAGTCGTCCCTACTCGCATCTTGCTTCTAACTATCATCAATTGCAATCTTTGAATATATAATTTAGCCCAAGATAAGTTTCTTGAATTTTCTAAGTTTTTAAAGTATGAAGAATGTGAAATCATCAATATACTCATATATTTATGTGTAACTAAAAGCATGGGTGGTGCTCACACCAGGCACGGCCAACTTGGCCATTATTTCAACCACTTTCCTAAATTTTTTAACCCAAATTTTCTTTATTCCATGCCAATAACTTATGCCTTAACACAAAATCGAAGGTCACCTATCATATCCCGGAATAGTCCTGTCCTTAACTTATCATGGTTAGCTCGGATTCTACAAAATACGGGATGTCGAATGTTAAACTATTTCTTTAAGGATTTCGGGGGTTTCTTTATTCGACCTTAACTCTCAAGTCATCTCTATCGTCCAATACTTTAACGGAAGCCACGTCTTTAGTACGCAACCTTCTTGCTCTCAACAATTGATAAGGTCACTAAACTTGTTAAATCTTATTACCTTTTGCAATCTTTACAAGAATATCTAAGTGTCGACGCCGATTGCTCAATTTAGCTTTTTTAACTATCATCAAGATAAGAATTCGACATATTTCTTGAATTTTCTAATCTTTTAAAGTATGAAGAATGTGATTAATAATCTTGCTCTCATCACAATATACTCTTTACAAGAATATATATAAGTTTTCTAAGTTTTTAAAGTATGAAGAATGTGATTGTGTCATCCAATATACTCATATATAAGTCATCCATGTGTCCATGGCCCACACATGGCTTGGATGAATTAAAATTAGCCAAGCCATGGGTGGTGCCCCACTCACACCACACGGCCAACTTGGCCATTATTTCATGAAATGCCAACTTTCCTAAATTAACTTTTAACCCCAAATTTTACTTAATATTCCATGCCAATAAATTCATAAGCAACTTATGCCTTAACACAAAATCGAAGGTCAAAAGTCTCTACCTCATATCCCGGAATAGTCCTGTCCTTAACTTATCATGGTTAGCTCGGATTGTCCCAAGGTACAAAATACGGGATATAACATCCTTCCCCCTTTAGAACATTCGTCCTCGAATGTTAAACTAGTCCGTAAGGTCTTATAAGGATTTCGGGGGTTTCCTTTATTACCACAACATGCGACCTTATCTACCAGTCATATTTCTTCTTCATCTCATCGTCAGTTTCTCAAGTCATCTCCTTCCTATTATTATTCCGCCGCAATACTTTAACGGAAGCCACGTCTTTAGTACGCAACCTTCTTTCCTCACGAACAATGTGATAAGGTCCAATACATCTCGGGCTAAACTTCTCCTTCTTGTTAAATCTTATTACACCTTTCATGGGTGATATCTTTAAGCACACCCACTCGCCAATCTGGAATTCTAAGTGTCGACGCCGATTGTCGTCATATGGTTTCTGTAGTCTCTGAGCTGCTAATAGTCGTCCCCTGCTTTAACTATCATCAACTGATATAATTCTGAAAGAATTCGACATATAAATTCACCCTTTTTTAGTAACTAGCTAGCTCTGACCGGCTTGCTTAAACCATCTTATAACCCTCTTTACTTAACTTATAACATTCTAGGCATATTATCTCGTGTTATTTCTTTATCTCTAATTCGAACTCTTCTATCGTCCCTTACTCAGATCTTGCTCTCAACTTTCCGGTCACACATCATATTGCAATCTTTACAAGAATATGCGCAGGTGCTCAATTTTGCCCAAGATACCTTAGCGTGGCTTCACCAATCCTTATGGTTTACTTTGCCTTCGCCCCTTTTTCTCTTACAACCGGTGTCGGAATAGGTCTTTGGTTCAATCATAGTCATGTCCTGTTTATCCTTAGTACTAGTTCTATCTCGGTAATTTAGCTTAAACCTTCTTTACTTCTGTCCTTAATGTACCCAAAATCTCGTAACCGTATTGTTATTACTTAATCCGAACTTTTCTCCTTAAGCATTACTTGGTCTTATGCCTCGCATATAAATACCCATAAGCAACATAACTACTCTTGTACGACTCGTATAAAGTATATTCCATCTTAGTTACGGTCTCTCCTTCTCCTAGTTCATTCTGCTTTACATATTCCTTCCGTCCTAACATTCGCTTGCAGCCTATCCGGTCATACTCTTTTCCCTTCCTTTACTCACTCCTTTGATGCTCTCACTTCCTACTATAGGAGGTTTTTTTTTTTCTCCCTTACTACCCATGGGTCGCAGTATTATTAGCGAACAACCCTATTGCCCACAAGTTAACCTCTAATCCAGCACAGCAGTGTTACCTTTCACAACGTCTCTGTAAGTTACTTGTTATCATTCTCTTGTCGTATTCTCTTTTAAGCCTCCGCTTTCCAATGTCATATCATTCAAAATCTCTACAATTAATTCTCAACACTATCTCTATTACCATCCTAGCTTCTACCTTTTTTTTTTTTTTGCTGGCTTTTGGGTCTTACTGACTTGTCTCAGCAAGGAATCTTACCTATAGCCCGAGCATCCGTATCAAATATATTGTAGTGTTGATTGTCTCCCTCTTGCACTTGCATCTCTCGCACCCGCTTCCCCCTTTAAGGGGTGTACTTATACTATTACCCCGTTATACTTTGCCCTATGTCCGCATTTTCAATCTCGATTAGGCGGCACTTTTATTCCGACATTCGGTCCCCCGTGCCGTTCGTCTACTCACTTTCTTTCCTTTCCAAATATCATTGTGTTAGTACTTCCCAAGCTTATCCCATAGTGAAAACGGCATCAGTTTGTCCTGTGACATTTGTGCCCTTTATTTTTCTTTTCACTTGAACTTCGCTACCCTGTCCGATTAATGCCTTCCGTATACCGCTACATTGGTTGCCGGGAATACACATATCATTTGCTATAGCCACGTATGGGATATTATACACACGTAGACATATAAGCGCTACCATCTCGCTTACAAAATATTTCCAAACACTATTCAAACTCACCCTAATTCTAAAGCTGTGGTGCACCTTTTTTCTATTAACCGGTCTAGTCCGCCTCGGCCTACGTGACCTCTTAAGGTTTTCGCTCACTCCGCATACTCTAACTTCCCTTAGGCTACTCTAGCTTCTCATTTGCTCCCTATGTCCAAATTTATAAAACTCTCAGAACACTTCCCAGGGGGTCACCCATCCTAAGATTTCTCTCACTCCAGCACGCTTAACCTCGAAACTTTTGTTAACATATGGTGCTTTAATGCTAGTATGATAACGTCTACCCGCCACAACCGTCATCACATGTCCGGAGTAAGTTGAAGTTTTAGCATTCCGAACGCTCTCATAACCCAATTACTGTTTTAGCCCTCTTTCAATCCTAAATATTCATCTTATTTTTTTCACCTATGGATCTGATAGCTTTCCATCCTAGACTTCCAGATCCGCAATAGTAGTGAACACACCTTATTCGCCGTGACTTATAAATACTTGGTTATCGGCCTTTGAATTTCTGCTTACCGCTATTAAGTAACAGTCATACAGCAAATACACATATATAAGGAAAATTCCAATAAAGACTCATATACCAGTAGCCACACTTGGCGACGCCTCCTGGTTCTGTCTACTAGCCAAAGCGTATATGCGGTTCGGAGGACGCTAGGACCTAAACTCCGCCACGACCTCTACCGCGGCCTGCTGGTGTCGGCGTATCCTGCCCCATAGGGCGCATGGCCACAGAAGAAGATGAACCCGCAACTGACCCAGTAGGCTGAGCTGCACCACCTGGACTACCCCCATACGGGCACTCCCTCATGATATGGCCTTGACGGCCGCAAGCAAAACAAGCACCGGTAACATAACGGCACTCCCCCGGATGGCGCCTGCCGCACCGAGGGCACCGAGGCATAGATGGCCTCGTCGGCTCAAACCCTCTCGCTCAACCGGCGAACCCGAAGCCCTGGAGCTCGGCGGCTCCAGAATACCTGTCTTGCCAAATCTCGCCGGGGGCGTGGGGGTGCACTCTGTGTTGGCTGAGAAGAATATCTAATGTACTGCTGAGGCTGCCCGCCTTGAAACTCCCCAGAATAACCGGTCGATCTATCCCTCTTGGACTGGCTCCTGTCACGATCTCCGTCGGGCTGACGCCCTCTATGTCGATCCTCCATCCCCTGGGCATACGCCTGCACCCGAGCAATGTCCATACCGGGCTGGGAAGCCATCACCAGACAGCTATCAATCAAGTAACGATCCAGCCCCATCACGTATCGATGCATCCTGTCAGTCATATCCGCTACAATAGCGGGGGCATATCTAGCCAATGAATCAAACTCTAGACTATACTCTCGGACACTCCTGCCGTTCTGCCTCAGACGTAAGAATCTGTCAACTCTGGCCTGCCTCATCTCCGGAGGCGAAAGTGGCAAGAAAGGCCTCCGTGAACTGATCCCACACCGCTGAAGGATCACCCTCGCCCCTAGACAACTCCCAGAACTCGTACCAATTAGCAGCTACATCATGCAACCGATATGAAGCCAACTCAACAGACTCAGTCTCAGAAGCCTTAATGAGCCGCAACGTACGCTGCATCTGTCTAATAAACTCCTGGGGATCCTCCGCGGGCTTTGACCCGAAGAACTCTGGAGGATTATAAGTGAGAAAATCACGGGCCCTCAAACTATCCTGTCTGTCTGCCTGATCACCTCTCAATCCGTGCCCGCGAACCTGCCCCGCCACAAATCTAGTCAGCAACTGGACCGCATCTCTCATAGCCCTATCCTCCGCCCCAGGCTGAGGAGTTAGAGGCTCAGGCACGGGAACCCCGGGAGCTAGCGGTGGAGCCGCCCCACGATGCGCAACTGCTGCTGCCCTATGCTCCTCTGGTAGTGGCGGTGTAGCAGAGCTCGCTGACGGGAGCACAACCTCAGGCTGAGCACGGGCCCTGGTAACTCTCGGGCACCGGCTAGTCTCTCCGGCTATTCTTCGACTTGCCATCCGGGCATGTCGCCTTCCTTGGAGGCATCGCTAAAAACACAACAATTCGTTAGGGAGGAGTCATCCTGATAATACAGCTCTATCGCACGATCTAAGATCAGAAGGAAAGATAACATCCTAAATGTCCGTAGCCTTACGTTTATAGATGTGGTGCACAACACACCGATAAACGGGACTTTACTAGACACGGTACGTAGACATTCCGAGGACGAACCGCTCGATAACACATCCACGACCCAACCCCCGTAGACCGCGACTAGTGCCCGGCCGGGCACTCGTACACATCCGTCCACTATAATCATACCATAGCCAACATAATAGGAACTTAAACATACGAAAGGCACGGCATCGCGTATACATATATACATATCGTACATAAGCACGGGAACATTTAAAACACAAACACAACCGAACGGTGACTACCCACAACCCACACATATGTCTACGGACACAGCAGAGTAATAACAGAATCATATGACGGGACAGGCCCCCGCCGTACCCCTGAAGAAACATACACATATGCAACAAAAGAGTCTGTACCAAATATGGGCTCCGGAATAAGGGAGCACTCCAAGACAGCTGATAGGAGTCCTAAGCCGGCGGATCACCAAATCGTGTATCTGTACCTGCGGGCATGAAACGCAGCCCCCGAAGAAAGGGGGTCAGTACGGAATATGTACTGAGCATGTAAAGCATGGAATACAGTAAACAGGATCAAACTGAAATAAGGAGTATAGAAAATTAGTACGATAACCAGAAAACCATAAAGCTTGTCTGTGAAATGTAAATCATGCATGACCATAACTTACCCGTACCCATTACGAGACTGAGCGACATAAAAAAAAATCATCATGTACATATGCATGCATAGAGTGTCCCGGCCCTCTAGTGAGGGACTCGGTAAGTAAAATCATCATATACATGTACATATAGCGTGTCCCGGCCCTCTAGTGAGGGACTCGGTGAATGAAGTAATCATATGCCATCCTGGCCCCCATCCCCATATCATCACATCATCATATACATATATATAGCGTGTCCTGGCCCTCTAGTGAGGGACTCGGTGAATAATGCAGCGGAATGTGCACGAATGCCTGTCCTGGCCCGGGACTCAATGAAAGACATATTGAGCTTTGCACGAGCAGAGTAGTGAGAAACCATATGCACATAAATCATCTTTAAGACTCGATAGATAAGTAGACAAATCAACGCTTGAATATCAAACGATAGTCGTGAGAAACCAAAGCACAAGCATCAACAATAATCATGCTAAGTATTTCAGAATGCCGCTAGAACCAAACATAGAAAAGTCTCGAGGCCCACGGACCAGTACCAAACCAATCCGAGCCCGCCTATGAAAGTTAAAGACATTATACGTTATAGAATCTTATACGAACGTTTCAAAGCGATCCGAGCCCGTCTATGGAAGTTGCGGTCGTTCGTAGTTTCAGAATCCTTTAAGAACAAATTTCTTTATGCAACATTTATTTCCAAACATACAAAAGACATAAGGACCATAATTTTACTACATTAAGGATGTCAACATTAAGAGCCAAATAAGAATCGTAGACATGCTCGGATCGTAAGAATAGAATTACCCCGAGGCTCATGTCATAGCCTACTTGTAACTAGGACATGCCAAAAGAAAGAAAGGGTAAGCTTTACATACCTCTTCCGCTTCCTAAGCTAATCCAAACTCAAGTATCGGGCTCCCCAAGATCTACAATACGTCAATAAATACCAAACATTAGCTATAGGCACTTAGGAATTCAATCCTAAGTTACCATTTGTCTACGAAATTTGGGCGCATTTCCCCGTTTATATGCCTAGCCCGAATTCTCAATTTAGTAACCAACAACACCAACAACAATACCAATGGTATTAACATCATTTCCAATACCGACGTATGCCATAAAACAAATTTCGCACATCGTTTTCTAAATTTCTCAACCAACCAAATTTGCGATATAACTATTTAATAATTTTATTTCCGTAAAGGAGTCGAAATTCATATGAACAACATCAAAAACAACAGCCTTCACATTTTACAAGGAAAATACATTTATTTTCATCAAAAATTCTCTTCAAATCTCCTTCTATAATTCACAACACCAACAAACGAATTTATCAGACTATTCCCTCCGTGCTAATCCGTTAAAATTCTAAATAAACTCGTTAACAATGAAAAGGAACCGTATTCATACCTTAATCATGCAGCCCCCACGTTATCACTTCTCCTTGGTTGATTTTTAGCTCAAATTGAAGACAACGCAGCGTACAACACTTTTCTCTTCATGGGCTTCGGAATTCGGGGCTCAGATTTTGGTCAAAATTGGTTTTTCTTCTCTCCAAGGCTCTTCTCTCTCTCTTTCTAGAATTTTCTGGTGTTCTTGGTCTGAAAAATGAGAGGAAAGGGCTGAAATTTCACTTAAATAGGCATGGGTCATGGGCCTAACCCGATTGGGCCCGGTTTGGGCCTAGCCCACTGACCTTTCTGCCTTAAAACGTCCATATCTCCTTATTCCGACATCACCTGTGGATGCACGACCTATGGTTGGAAAGCTAATTCAATTATATACAACTTCTATCTTTGGTATGTTTCCAAATTCCAAACTTATAATACCGTTTGTGCTCCTCGAAGTCAGATCACCCGAAAACGTTACTTAAAAATATTTGCTTGGAGGACTTCCACTTTGATTTGGTTCAAGGGTCCTTCTTGAGTTATGTTTAACTTCACATATGTGATTCATATAAATTGTCGCATGTCCCAAAAAAAATCTCAATGTGTGGGCCCCGCCTCAGCTTGCGAATAATCCGACGTATAAAAATACGAAATATAATAGTGTCAAGGTGAGTTTAAATTATGAAGCAACAACATGAATGTCAATTTTTAAGAACGTTAATAAGGACCTTCCAATTGGTTGGAACTGCTAGAAGATTTTTTTTTTTTTTTTGAATCCAGATTTGAGGGGCTCAAATTCTCGGTTCCATGGCCGAATGGCCTCTCTTTATTTTTCTCCAAATTTCTTGAATTTTCTAAGTTTTTAAAGTATGAAGAATGTGATTAATAAGTCATCCAATATACTCATATATAAGTCATCCATGTGTCCCATGGCCCACACATGGCTTGGATGAATTAAAATTAGCCAAACCATGGGTGGTGCCCCACTCACACCACACGGCCAACTTGGCCATTATTTCATGAAATGCCAACTTTCCTAAATTAACTTTTAACCCCAAATTTTACTTAATATTCCATGCCAATAAATTCATAAGCAACTTATGCCTTAACACAAAATCGAAGGTCAAAAGTCTCTACCTCATA
The DNA here is from genome assembly GCF_029784015.1 of Lycium ferocissimum. NCBI lineage: Eukaryota > Viridiplantae > Streptophyta > Magnoliopsida > Solanales > Solanaceae > Lycium > Lycium ferocissimum. The sequence continues at coordinate 17,745,934 of NC_081343.1, forward strand.
TCCTAGGAATAGTCCGTCCTTAACTTATCATGGTTAGCTCGGATTGTCCCAAGGTACAAAATACGGGATATAACATCCTTCCCCCCTTTAGAATATTCGTCCTCGAATGTTAAACTAGTCCCGTAAGGTCTTATAAGGATTTCGGGGGTTTCCTTTATTACCACAACATGCAGCCTTATCTACCAGTCATATTTCTTCTTCATCTCATCGTCAGTTTCTCAAGTCATCTCCTTCCTATTATTATTCCGCCGCAATACTTTAACGGAAGCCACGTCTTTAGTACGCAACCTTCTTTCCTCACGAACAATGTGATGAGGTCCAATACATCTCGGGCTAAACTTCTCCTTCTTGTTGAATCTTATTACACCTTTCATGGGTGATATCTTCAAGCACACCCACTCGCCGATCTGGAATTCTAAGTGTCGACGCCGATTGTCGTCATATGGTTTCTGTAGTCTCTTAGCTGCTAATAGCCGTCCCCTGCTTTAACTATCATCAACTGATATAATTCTGAAAGAATTCGACATATAAATTCACCCTTTTTTAGTAACTAGTTAGCTCTGACCGGCTTGCTTAAACCATCTTATAACCCTCTTTACTTAACTTATAACATTCTAGGCATATTATCTCGTGTCATTTCTTTATCTCTAATTCGAACTCTTCTATCGTCCCTTACTCAGATCTTGCTCTCAACTTTCCGGTCACACATCATATTGCAATCTTTACAAGAATATGCACAGGCGCTCAATTTAGCCCAAGATACCTTAGCGTGGCTTCACCAATCCTTATGGTTTACTTTGCCTTCGCCCCTTTTTCTCTTACAACCGGTGTCGGAATAGGTCTTTGGTTCAATCATAGTCATGTCGTGTTTATACTTAGTACTAGTTCTATCTCGGTAATTTAGCTTAAACCTTCTTTACTTCTGTCCTTAATGTACCCTAAATCTCGTAACCATATTGTTATTACTGAATCCGAACTTTTCTCCTTAAGCATTACTTGGTCTTATGCCTCGCATATAAATACCCATAAGCAACATAACTATTCTTGTACGACTCGTATAAAGTATATTCCATCTTAGTTACCGTCTCTCCTTCTCCTAGTTCACTCTGCTCTACATATTCCTTCCGTCCTAACATTCGCTTGCAGCCTATCCGGTCATACTCTTTTCCCTTCCTTTACTCACTCCTTTGATGCTCTCACTTCCTACTATAGGAGGTTTTTTTTTCTCCCTTACTACCCATGGGTCGCGGATATTATTAGCGAACAACCCTATTGCCCACAAAAGTTAACCTCTAATCCAAGACCATGAGTTGTTACCTTTCACAACGTCTCTGTAAGTTACTTGTTATCATTCTCTTGTCGTATTCTCTTTTAAGCCTCCGCTTTCCAATGTCATATCATTCAAAATTTCTACAATTAATTCTCAACACTATCTCTATTACCATCCTAGCTTCTACCCTTTTTTTTTTTTTTGGCTTTTGGGTCTTACTGACTTGTCTCGCAAGGAATCTTACCTATAGCCCGAGCATCCGTATCAAATATATTGTAGTGTTGATTGTCTCCCTCTTGCACTTGCATCTCTCGCACCCGCTTCCCCCCTTTAAGGGGTGTACTTATACTATTACCCTGTTATACTTTGCCTATGTCCGCATTTTTCAATCTCGATTAGGTGGCACTTTTATTCCGACATTCTGGTCCCCGTGCCGTTCGTCTACTCACTTTCTTTCCTTTCCAAATATCATTGTGTTAGTACTTCCCAAGCTTATCCCATACTGAAAACGGCATCAGTTTGCCCTGTGACATTTGTGCCCTTCATTTTTCTTTTCACTTGAACTTCGCTACCCTGTCCGATTAATGCCTTCCGTATACCGCTACATTGGTTACCGGAATACACATATCCGCTGCTATAGCCACGTATGGGATATTATACACACACGTAGACATATAACTGCTACCATCTCGCTTACAAAATATTTCCAAACACTATTCAAACTCACCCTAATTCTAAAGCTGTGGTGCACCTTCTTTCTATTCACCGGTCTAGTCCGCCTCGCCTACGCGACCTCTTAAGTTTTTTCGCTCACTCCGCATACTCTAACTTCCCTTAGGCTACTCTAGCTTCTCATTTTCTCCCTATGTCCAAATTTATAAAACTCTCAGAACACTTCCCAGGGGGTCACCCATCCTAAGATTTCTCTCACTCCAGCACGCTTAACCTCGAAAATTTTGTTAACATATGGTGCTTTAATGCTAGTATGATAACGTCTACCTCACCGCACAACCTTCATCACATAATCCGGAGTAAGTTGAAGTTTTAACAGATTCCCGAACGCTCTCATAACCCAATTACTGTTTTAGCCCTCTTTCAATCCTAAATATTCATCTTATTTTTTTCACCTATGGATCTGACTGCTTTCCATCCTAGACTTCCAGATCCGCAATGGTAGTGAACACACCTTATTCGCCGTGACTTATAAATACTTGGTTATCGGCCTTTGAATTTCTGCTTACCGCTATTAAGTAACAGTTATACAGCAAATACATATATATAAGGAAAATTCCAATAAGAACTCATATACCTGTAGCCACATTTGGTGCCGCCTCCTGGTCCTGTCTACTAGCCAAAGCATATATGCGGTTCGGAGGACCGCTAGGACTGGAAACTCCGCCACGACCTCTACCGCGGCCTGCTGGTGTCGGCGTATCCTGCCCCATAGGGCGCATGGCCACAGAAGAAGATGAACCCGCAACTGACCCAGTAGGATGAGCTGCACCACCTGGACTACCCCCATACGGGCACCCCCTCATGATATGGCCTTGACGGCCGCAAGCAAAACTAGTACCGGTAACATAACGGCACTTCCCCGGGTGGCGCCTGCCGCATTGAGGGCACTGAGGCATAGATGGCCTCGTCTGGCTCAAACCTCTGCTCAACTGCGAACCCGAAGCCCTGGAGCTCTGACCGGCTCCAGAATACCCTGTGCTGCCAAATCTCCTGCCCGGGAACCGTGGGGGTGCACTCTGTGCTGGCTGAGAAGAATATCTAATGTACTGCTGAGGCTGCCCGCCTCGAAACTCCCCAGAATAACCGGTCGATCTAGCCCTCTTGGGCTGGCTCCTGTCAAGATCTCCGTCGGGCTGACGCCCTCTATGTCAATCCTCCATCCCCTGGGCATACGCCTGCACCCGAGCAATGTCCATACCGGACTGGGAAGCCATCACCAGACAGCTATCAATCAAGTAAAGATCCAGCCCCATCACGTATCGATGCATCCTGTCAGTCATATCCGCTACAATAGCGGGGGCATATCTGGCCAATGAATCAAACTCTAGACTATACTCTCGGACACTCCTGCCGTTCTGCCTCAGACGTAAGAATCTGTCAACTCTGGCCTGCCTCATCTCCGGAGGCAGAAAGTGGCCAAGAAAGGCCTCCGTGAACTTATCCCACACCGCTGAAGGATCACCCTCGCCCCTAGACAACTCCCAGAACTCGTACCAATTAGCAGCTACATCATGCAACCGATATGAAGCCAACTCAACGTACTCCGCCTCGAAGCCTTAATGAGCCGCAACGTACACTGCATCTGTCTAATAAACTCCTGGGGATCCTCCGCGGGCTTTGACCCGAAGAACTCTGGAGGATTACAAGTGAGAAAATCACGGGCCCTCAAACTATCCTGTCTGTCTGCCTGATCACCTCTCAATTCGTGCCTGCGAACCTGCCCCGCCACCAATCTAGTCAGCAACTGGACCGCATCTCTCATAGCCCTATCCTCCGCCCCAGGCTGAGGAGCTGGAGGCTCAGGCACGGGGACCCCGGGAGCTGGCGGCGGAGCCGCCCCTCGACCGGCACCGCCGGCCGCCCTATGCTCCTCCGGTAGTGGCAGTGTAGCAGAGCTCGCTGTCGGGAGCACAACCTCGGGGCCGAGCACGGCCCTGGTAACTCTCCGGGCCTGGCTAGTCTCTCCAGCTGCTGCTGACTTGCCCTTCTGGGCTGTTAGAACCCGTATTTTTGTACATTGGAATAATCCGGATTAATTATGGTAAGTTAAGGACAAAACTATTTCGGGATACAAAGTCGGGATTTTTGACCTTCGATTTTATTTTGCGATATAAGTTGTGCATGAATTTATTGGTATGGAACAATTAGGAAAATTTGGGAACAAAAGTGATAAAATTGGAAGTGGAAAATCATCCACATATTTCATGTTGGCCGTGCATAGTGGATTGTGGTGCCCACACCATTTTGTGTCATCTTTTAAGTGATCCAACTCATTAATGTGGGCCAATATTTTTGTACAACTCAAGGGGGGATTAAAAGATGACTTGCTAGTCATCTTTAGCTCATTCAACACTTGCAAAAAATAAAAGAAAAGCTGAAAACCTCAAGGAGAGGCTCTCGGCCAGCCCTAGGAGAAAACCAACTCCATTTTTAGCTCTTCCAAAATTAATTCCTTCGTGTAAACCCATTATTTTGAGGTCCCTAAGTAGCGTGGAAGCATCGTTGGAGCGATCAATCCATTGTTTTTCATCTTTTGGAAACCCTAGCCTATTGGAAGTTGAAGAGAAAAAGGTAAGATTTGATCTTGTTTTTGTGTTATGAAGGTTATATTCATGTTGTAGTATCTTATAATGGTTGAAAATCATGAAATAAAGAATGTTGAAGTGGAGGCCATATGTATGAGGGTTGGGCGTGTGATGGGTGTTGTTGTGTTGTGATTGAAATTATGAATTAATGTTTAGTTAGTTGATTATGATCATTGTAAGGTGAAGAACAATTGAGAATCATCCATATATGTGTATGTGTAGTGTTGATTGAAATGGGTCACATTATATGACAATGAACGAATGAATATCGCTTAATGCTTTAGTCGTCGTCGCTATGAATTCTAGGTTGGAAATGAATGGTTATTGACTCAAAATGATGTTGTTAATGTTGCAGACTATTTTTGGAGGTTATTGTATATTTAATGTAATTGGTATATTGATGAGATAGCATTGTTAGAATGTAAATTGTGGATACAAACCATGATTTGGAAATGAAGAAAAAATTAAAGGGCTGTCTCGGTTGGGGCTGTTTTCGGCCAGCTTGGAGAAAAATTGGGATTATTGGAAATGTTGTATGAATTGCTTAGAATGTCCTTAAATATTGTTGGTAGGGGTTTGGGTTAGTATGTGAATGTATAAGCGTCGATTGTGGCTTGAAGGTAAGTCGTCGAATTGAATTTATGTAAGTTGTTGAATAATGGAAAAGAAAGCTATTGTTGTTGTATTGCTTTCCGGATTGGTTGTTGATGTTGCTAGGTTGGTTATTGTTGTTGTTGTTGATTATTTTGGCCGAGTTGAATTCTCGGGGTAGCTTATTTACAGGGGAAATGCTGCCCAAATTTCTGTAGAATTAAGGGCGAATTTGGAAATTAAGGCCTAAAAGTCATTAGCTAATGTTTGGCATTTTATGGCTTATTTTTAGATCGTGGGCAGCCCGAATCATAGTTTGGATTAGCTTGAGTTTGGATCATTTTGGAGAGCGTTTGAGGTATATAAAGAAACCTTTCTTTTTGGCATGCCTTAGTTAAAGTAGGCTATGATACGAGCCTTTAGGAACTCTATTCTCGCAATCCGAGCTTGTCTATGATTCGCATTTGTTCCCTTGGTATTCTTGTGCTAATATGCCATAACTTTGATCCTTATATCCTTGGAATTCACAAGTTGCAAAGGTTATGTAAAAGCTGATTTTTTTGGAAAGAAATTATTCTTTAACGATTCTAAAACTACAAACGCCCATAACTTTCTCAGAAAAGCTCGGATTGCTTTGAAACTTTCGTAGGAGTTCGTATGATATATAATGAGTATGTTTTCATAGGCGGGCTCAGTTCGGGTCTATACTCGTCCGTGGGTCCCGCGACGCCCTTTTATGTGAATTCGATAACCTTTGAAACAAAAGTAATAATTATTATTCCGATTTCGAATATGACTATTTTACTTATCTTTTAGATTTATGATAATAATTTTATGTATATGATTACTCACTACTCCGCTCGTGCCTACTATGATATCGTTCGCCGGTTCCCGGGCCGGTTCTATTGTCGTGCACATTATGATACATTCCGGTGTTATGCTGTGATTATGGTTCACTGAGCTCCTCGCTCGAGGGCCGGGTTCCACTTATGTTTGGCGTTATGCTGTGTATGGCGATATGTCGTGTGTGATATGTGACGAGATTCGGAGATTTGAAACCTTCGGTGTTATGCCGTGTTATGGCGCCATCGACGTGCGGGCGACCATATTTCCCGTGCCCTATGCATGACTTATATTTTGAAGTAACATTTTGATATTTTGGAAATGCATTTACTTTCCGTACCTCTATTTCGATTTGATCTCGTATTGTGCATTACATTTTCTCGTTTTGCATACTCAAGACATATTTCGTATCGATCCCCTTTCTTCGGGGGTCGCGTTTCATGCCCGTGTGTACACACATACGCTTGGTGATCCACCGGTTTAGGACACCTTCTTCTCGCTATTTGGAGTGCTCCTCTCATTCCGGAGCTTATATTTTTGGTATATATTCGTCTGTTGCATTGTATATATTTGGTCATGGGTACGGCGGGGCCCTGTTGTTATAGCCCGTACCCTGTACGTTTGGATATTTCGAAGTCGTCATGGAAAGTAGGGCGAGACGATTTTCAAAAATCATTCTGATGTGTAAGTCGTTATAAAATCATTTATGACTATTATTGCATGGGAAATATTGAGAAAGGTTAAGGGTAAAAAGGAGAAATTTGCAAAACGGGTTATGAAAATAATGCCGAAGGCTAGGGGTAAAATCGTAATATCGAGAAAGGTCGAGGGGCAAAATGGTCATTTCACGGGAATTCAAGAATCTTCCTAAAAGGGCCCTATTGGCCATGTGACGAAAAAAAAAAAAAAAAAATAAAGAAAGAAAAGATGACATAAGTTAGTCATCTTTCTAGAAAAATAGAAGGAAAAGGAAAGAAAAATCTAGAGAGGGGCATGTGCCCCTCACATGCATGCAAAAGGATATATATATATATATATATATGAGCTCACTTTGTAATTGAAGAACAAGGAAAAAAAAAAAAGATGAAGAGAGGAGAGACTTAGGGAGTTCGGCCAAGAGGCCAAAATCCAAGGCCAAGAGTCTTGCCCCAAAAATTTATTTCTTCATGTATTCCTACCAATTTGGAGGTGCTCTTCAACATGGTATAGTTGTTGGAATAAGAAACTTCCTCTTTGTTGCAAGTTGGCAGCTTTAGCCAAGTGAAGAAGTTGTGAAGAAAGGTATGATTTCATTCCTTTTTATGAGTTGCGAAGGTTTTGTTTATGTTGTGGAATGTAGGAATGGATAGAATACATGAAAATATGGAAGTTTGCATGATTGTTACATGGGAAGGTATGTGGCCGTATGGATGATGGTAGTGTGTAGACAAGATGAGTTGAATTTATGTAATATTCTAATTGTGGTTATTGTGGACTCTACATTGGTAATGGAAGATTAATGATTTTGATTGAAGTTGGCAATGTGGTAGGTGGCCGTGTGTATGTGTGTGTGTTGTAAGAAAATGTGAACCAATTTTATGTAATGCAATTTGATAGCCATGGATGCCAATGTTTGGCCGTGTGTGTGTGTTACATGTTAGAGTGAAGAATCGATTCGAATTGGTATGTTGATTGTTGTAGTATGTTGGAATGAATGGAAATCATGAAACTTTGAATGTTGGTGTTTGGCCTTGGTGTTGTGTGTGCGGCCGTGTGTGGGCTGTTTTGGAGAATTAATGTGAGGTTAATATAGCTTCTTGAATTTGTGAAAATATTGTTGAAGACACATGAAATTGTTGACATAGTTTATGAATTTGAAAATAGAAAATGAGTTATGAATGTTTCTAGTTGAGTTGGAAGGTTTTGTGTAAGATTGGATGTTGGTCTGGACATCTTGAACTATCTATTGATATTGTTATTATGATTGTTGGTTTGGCTGTTGATATTGGGCCGGGCCATATTCTCGGGGTGTTGAATTTACAGGGGAGATGCTGCCCAGATTTTTGTAGACAAGTGAGGAATTGGAGATTTGAAAGCCAAAAAGTTTACTATTGACAATTGGTAAGCATGACCATTTGCAAATTCTGGGCGAAACGGGATTCGTGATTGGACGAGCGTAAGACGTCCGAAAGGTATGTAAGGCTTTCCCCCTTCCTTCTTTGGCATGTCTTAGACGTAATAGGCTTGAACATGTGCCTCGGGGTCACTCTAATTCTAGAAATCCGAGGTTGAATTTAGTTACTATTCATTCAAGAAATTAAATTAAAAGGCTTATGCTTTTTTGTAAATAAATGCTCAAATGCTCATAACTTTTGAAAACGAAAGAGAAATAACTTGAAATCTTCGAGGATAATTTAATGAGACATAATGACCACATTTTTAGGTTCGTTACCTGATTTGATCCAAGGTGGGCCCACAACACCCGAGACCTATGTGTATTGTTTTATTTGTCTTACTTCCGCACGATTCTTAATAGAAACTTTGGACTAATGATTCGAGTTTGCCATAAGGATCCAGTAACCCTGATATGGGTATTTTGATTAGACTATTCTGATATAGACGCTCCGATATGAGTAAGTTTGCTATGAACATGTTGATATAAGTTGTTCTCGTCGTAAATGTTCTGAAATAGAAAATCCGACATAAGTATGCAACATAAGAGTGATATATAAGCATTGGATGTAAGTAAGTTGGTATGAATACTCTCTGTAAGTCTTAATGTTCTCCATACACGACCCCGGATCGCTTGGAAAATCCGAAGAGGTTTCTGCATGTTAAATACTTATAACTCTCCGATGCTAACTCGGTAACCCGAGACTTGTTCGAATCTTCGATGTTAATAAGCGTATGTATTCATCGAGTCCGATTTCATATGCATATGTTTCTCGCACTACTCGCTCGCGCGCGACTCAATGTATCTTTCACCGAGTCCCGGCCAGGGCATGTTATGATCTCGTGTGTACGTTACGATACGAATCCGATTCACCGAGTCCCGGCCGTGACATGTTCTCGTGCGCACTTCCTCGCATTAATCACCGAGTCCCTCGTACTTGCGGGCCAGACACGTTATCTATATGTGATTACGATGTGATGTCGTGGGGACGGTGGATGGCACCTGATTATCATTCACCGAGACCCGCAGTAGAGGGCCGGGACACGTTATGTATACATATGATTCTGATATGCATGATTTTATCTACCGAGTCCCTTAATAAAGGGCCGGGACACGTTATTTGCATATATGACATCTGATTCTGCTACACATGATCCTATTCACCGAGTCCCTCATCGGAGGGCCGGGACACGTCATACACATATGAGATCTATGATTTTGACATGCATCCTGTATTCTGTCCGATATATGTCAACTTCTGAGCCTTCTGTACGTTCTGTACTTTGTCCGATGTATCCCAGTATCTGTACGATTTGTATGTTCTGTATTTCGTCCGTTATGTGATACCATCTGAGCATTCTATACGTTCTGTACTCTGTCTGATATACGATATCATCTGAACATTCTGTACGTTTGATATTCCGTCCGATATATGACCGCATCCGAATGTTCTGTACGTTCTGTGCTCCGTCTGACGTGTGACATCACCGTGCGCTCTGTATTTTATGCACCTCTTCGGACATGCGGTCTGTGAACGCAAAGTAAGCATTTTAGGTACTTTGGCTGGACCATCCGTTTTTTCGTACACTTTGGTTTGGAAGCGGTGTATGTATGAGTTGTGTCTGGTACTCGGAGTTATATGTATTTACTTGATAGTTCCGTCTGTTTCAGTTATAGTTTGTTTATCTGTATTGCATGCCTTACGTACTCAGTACATTTTCCGTACTGACCCCCTATCTTCGGGGGCTGCGTTTCATGCCGCGCAGGTACTCCCAGACGAGCTGAAGCTATTATAGAAGATGTTCCAGCGGAGATGGCAAGCTCCACTTTCCCCGGAGTACTGCCGAGTCAGAGTCTGTCCGATTTGATTTTCTGGATCTGTGTTAGAGACTTTGCAGACAGCGTTGTGGGTATGGTATGCGTACCGTCGGCTCCATCACCGACATGTCGATTTGTGTTATGTAATAAATTGTGTACAAGGACATATTTTGTCAAATTTGAAAGCTTCAATATGTATTTGATGATTATACGGTTTAGGGATTTGAAAAAAATTTATGTGCATAATAGAAGTCAGTGGGTTCGCTCGGCTCCGGATGTGGGGTCGGGTGCCCATCACGTCCCTTGGAAATTGGGGCGTGACACCTGTCCCGTCATATGATTCTGTCTGTCTGTTTAGAGGTCTGTGGACATGTTTGTGGGTTGTGCCTACTTTCGTACGGTGGTGTTTGTATATGTTGTGTTTGGGCGATCTCCCGCCCGCCGCCGCGGCCGGTCCGCATATGTATATATGTTGTTGGTGGCCCCGTGTGGCCTTGTTGGTATTTTCCGTGCGCAGGTTATTTTGGTTAGTCAAGAAACAAAGGAAACTCTCGCCGAAATTTTTCCGGAAATTATCTAAATTGGGAATACGCCCCTTGTCGGCTTCTGTTATATACTTGGGTGTGTTTGATATAATTTGTAATAGCGTTTGATAGGTGTGTTTGGGTGCTCAGACGGCACTAGTCACGGCTCACGGTTGGGTCGTGACATGGCAAATTGCCGCCTTCCTCGGGAGGCATCCCCGAAAACACAACAATTCGTTAGGGAGTAGTCATCCTGATAATACAGCTCTATCGCACGATCTAAGATCAGAAGGAAAGATAACATCCTAAATGTCTGGTAGCCTCCTGTTTGTAGATGTGGTGCACAACACACCGATAAACAGGACTTTACTAGACACGGTCTGTAGACATTTCGAGGATGAACCGCTCTGATACCACTTCTGTCACGACCCAACCCCGTAGACTGCGACTAGTGCCCGAGCTAGGCACTCGTACACATCTGTCCACTATAATCATACCATAGCCAACATAATAGGAACTTAAACATACAGAAAGGCACGGCATCGCGTATACATATATACATATCGTACATAAGCCTGGGAACATTTAAAACACAAACACAACTGAACAGTGACTACCCACAACCCACACATATGTCTACAGACCTCTAAGAGCAATAACAGAATCATATGACGGGACAGGGCCCCGCCGTACCCCTGAATACACTTACACATATATAACAAAAGAGTCTGTACCAAATATGGGCTCCGGAACAAGGGAGCACTCCAAGACAGCTGATAGGAGTCCTAAGTCGGCGGATCACCAAATCGTGTATCAGTACCTGTGGGCATGAAACGCAGCCCCCGAAGAAGCGGGGGGTCACGGAACGAAACGAGCATGTAAAGATGGAATACAGAACAGGATCAAACTGAAATAAGGAGTATAGGAAATTAGTACGATAACCAGAAAACCATAAAGCTTGTCTGTGAAATGTAAATCATGCATGACCATAACTTACCCAGCCCATTACGAGACTGAGCGACATAAAAAAAATAATCATCATGTACATATGCATGCATAGAGTGTCCCGGCCCTCTAGTGAGGGACTCGGTGAATGAAGTCATCATATGCCATCCTGGCCACCATCCCCATATCATCACATCATCATATACATATATATAGCGTGTCCCGGCCCTCTAGTGAGGGACTCGGTGAATAATGCAATGGAATGTGCACGAATGCGTGTCCCGGCTCCCGGACTCGTTGAAAGACATATTGAGCTTTGCACGAGTAGAGTAGTGAGAAACCATATGCACATAAATCATCTTTAAGACTCGATAGATAAGTAGACAAATCAACGCTTGAATATCAAACGATAGTCATGAGAAACCAAAGCTCAAGCATCAACAATAATCATGCTAAGTATTTCAGAATACCGCTAGAACCAAACATAGAAAAGTCTCGGGGCCCACGGACCAGTACCAAACCAATCCGAGCCCGCCTATGAAAGTTAAAGACATTATACGTTATCGAATCTTAAACGAACGTTTCAAAGCGATCCGAGCCCGTCTATGGAGGTTACGGTCGTTCGTAGTTTCAGAATCCTTTAAGAACAAAATTCTTTATGCAACATTTATTTCCAAACATACAAAAGACATAAGGACCATAATTTTACTACATTAAGGATGTCAACATTAAGAGGCAAATAAGAATCGTAGACATGCTCGGATCGTAAGAATAAAATTACCCCGAGGCTCATGTCATAGCCTACTTGTAACTAGGACATGCCAAAAGAAAGAAAGGGTAAGCTTTACATACCTCGTCCGCTTCCTAAGCTAATCCAAACTCAAGTCTCGGGCTCCCCAAGATCTACAATACGTCAATAAATACCAAACATTAGCTATAGGCACTTAGGAATTCAATCCTAAGTTACCATTTGTCTATGCGTAAATTTGGGCAGCATTTTCCCTGTTTATATGCCTAGCCCGAATTCTCAATTTAGTAACCAACAACACCAACAACAATGCCAATGGTATTAACATCATTTCCAATACCGACGTATGCCATAAAACAGCCCGCACACTATTTTCTAAATTTCTCAACCAACCAAATTTGCGATATAACTATTTAATAATTTTATTTCCGTAAAGGAGTCGAAATTCATATGAACAACATCAATAACAACAGCCTTCACATTTTACAAGGAAAATACATTTATTTTCATCAAAAATTCTCTTCAAATCTCCTTCCATAATTCACAACACCAACAAACGAATTTATCAGACTATTCCCTCCGTGCTAATCCGTTAAAATTCTAAATAAACTCGTTAACAATGAAAAGGAACCGTATTCATACCTTAAGCATGCAGCCCCCACGTTATCACTCTTCTCCTTGGTTGATGTTTAGCCCAAATTGAAGACAACGCAACGACAACAACACTTTCTCTCTTCATGGGCTTCGAATTCGGCTCGATTTTGGTCAAAATTGGTTTTTCTTCTCTCCAAGGCTCTTCTCTCTCTCTTTCCAGAATTTTCTGGTGTTCTTGGTCTGAAAAATGAGAGAGGAAAGGGCTGAAATTTCACTTAAATAGGCATGGGTCATGGGCCTAACCCGATTGGGCCCGGTTTGGGCCTAGCCCACTGACCTTTCCGCCTTAAAACATCCATATCTCCTTATCCCGACGTCACCTGTGGGCCCACAACCTATGATTAGAAAGATAATTCAATTATCTACAACTTCTATCTTTGGTATTTTTCCAAATTCCAAATTATAATACCGTTTGTGCTCCTCGAAGTCAGATCACCCGAAAACGTTACTTAAAAATATTTGCTTGGAGGACTTCCACTTTGATTTGGCTCAAGGGTCCTTCTTGAGTTATGTTTAACTTCACATATGTGATTCATATAAATTGTCGCATGTCCCAAAAAAAAAATCTCAATGTGTGGGCCCCGCCTCGCCTTGCGAATAATCCGACGTACAAAAATACGAAATATAATACTGTCAACGCGAGTTTAAATTATGAAGCAACAACATGATTGTCAATTTTTAAGCACGTTAATAAGGACCTTCCAATTGGTTGGAACTGCTAGAAGAATTTATTTTTTTTGAATCGCATTTGAGGGGCTCAAATTCTCGGTTCCATGGCCAAATGGCCTCTGTTTATTTTTCTCCAAGTTTCTTGAATTTTTTAAGGTTTGAAAGTATGAAGAATGTGATTAATAAGTCATCCAATATACTCATATATAAGTCATCCATGTGTCTCATGGCCCACACATGGCTTGGATGAATTAAAATTAGCCAAGCCATGGTGGTGCCCACTCACACCACACGGCCAACTTGGCCATTATTTCATGAAATGCCAACTTTCCTAAATTAACTTTTAACCCCAAATTTTTCTTAATATTCCATGCCAATAAATTCATAAGCAACTTATGCCTTAACACAAAATCGAAGGTCAAAAGTCTCTACCTCATATCCCGGAATAGTCCTGTCCTTAACTTATCATGGTTAGCTCGGATTGTCCCAAGGTACAAAATACGGGATATAACATCATCATCCTTACAACTGATACTCTTTTCTGTTTTCATAATTCCTGTTTTACCTTTTTTTGCTTGTAAATTCATTGGCATATTTACACTCAAGGGTTATTTTTAAACACATACGTATCCTTTCCACGTCTTACCTCGAGGGGAAGTTACAACTCCCATCTAATCATACCGATGTCTCCTCATAAAACACTCCTAAGGTTACTGACCACTCAAAACATAAACAAAGTCATTTGCTATCATCTGGCTGAAAATCCCCTCAAACTTCTCTTTTTTCTAGGTCTTATCGGTAGTGCTTCAGAAGTTATCTTAACAAAATTTCATGTGATATATCAATACCATCCCCAAGGGTGTATAAACATTAATACAATATTAATTGTACCTGGCGTTATCACTCATCCCCTCATATTGTACTATCTTTTCTTCCTTACAAGTCATTCATATCTTACGGATTCCCCTTACGACCCATTATTCGTAAAACTGTAGGTATAATTTCTTCATCGAACTATGTCTTATATATTCATTTCATGTTTAATCATACCATTGTCTTATTACCATAGCATATCTTTTTCCAACGTTCTATCAAAATATTCACAATCTTAACCCATCGTCTGACCACATATTGCACTTAAGATTCCTCCTTAATATTACTCCTTTCCCTTTCCTTAAGATAATCGTTGGGGCTTAATGACTTACCATCTTTGCATGACATAAAATATTTCAAAATCATACTTACTTAATTTTTAACATTTTATCAAAGCGACAATATACCTTCCACCATTAGTTGCTCTTGTCCTGAAACTCCGACGGATGTGAGCCCCTCCCTTGCCCTACTCTAGACCCTGATCTAACACGAACCGCTCTAACATGGGCTGGAGAACTTCTTCTTCTTGTGTCCCTCTATCGGTTGCTTACCGCCACCCGGAGCTTGCACGAGTGTACCAACTATACTAACATGTCCGGTCTGGCTACCACATTCATTTGAACCTTGCTCCAAAGATGCCGTCAAGTCTTGGTTAATAGGGTCCTCAGGCTCCAAACTCCTTGGTTTCTCGAAAGGCCCGGCACTCTCTGCTGGTCTACCATAATATGAAGCTTGGGGTTCAACTCCCAGCATTGGCCTTTCCCTTCCTTGCCTAGCTATGGCCAAAGGTGAAGTTGGCAACATCGAAGCTTTTACTGGCTCCTCTACACTTATCAAAGTCGATGATACCTATAGCGCTGATTCATCCTGAATTTTCGATGGGTCTGTTTCCAAAGAAAACATGATCTCAGATAGGTCTGTCTCAATGGAGGCTACATCCTCACTTGGGTCCTCCTCTAAAGAGTAACTCAATCCTCGTCTTGTCGTCATTGCAATCCTCGAATCACCCGTAGTCCTTTCTGAAGAAGTCATCGTCAAACTGTAAAACAACAGAGCTCAAGGTTGAAGATTTTACACCTTATGACTCAGGTCTATAGCATGATCTAGGATACGAAAGAAGGATAAATATCCTAAATGCCCTACAGCCTCCTGTTTATAAGTGTGGGGCCAACACACCCATAAACAAGACTCTACCAGACACGGTTTGTAGACAACCCAAGGACAGAACAGCTCTGATACCACTTTTGTCACGACTCAAACTGGAGGGCCATGACTGGCACCTGGTCTTACTTACCGAGTACCACTAGATATGCATGTGTAACATTTTCATAAGCATAGGTGGGCCATTAGGATCGCCATGAGATAGCCCGCTGACTCATAGAAGTAATAGACTGAAATAAAACATGTCTGAAAAGACATAACTGTATAACAAGCTCGACATACTAGATGAACCGACAAGGCTGTCATACACATCTATGCAATAGTACATAAGCTTACAAGGTTATACAACATCTGACAGAACATAACTGTCTACAAGCCTCTATTAGAGGACATGACATAACGTGGTTGGGACAAGGCCCCGCCATATATATAAATAAGCCTCACTGTGAGGCTGTATCATCATTATTAAGCCGCTCTTTGGGGCTATGATCATCATACTGTACCAATTGCAGTGGTGTGCACAATAAGTGCCATACACGGCCGACTATAGCGCGGCTTGATGTCATAAAATAGGTACATATATATAATAGATGAATGAGAGTACAAGAAAGCGTTATGACTCTATCGGAGTGACGTAAGGTCAACATACCTTCGATTACCATTATGCGTCATCAATCATTATCTTTGACATCCGTTAGCCACTGAGGAACTTTATAACTTAATCATAACTCGTATAACATGATATGAAATATGACCCATAAAAATTGGATAAGCATCATGAAGAAAAGTAGGACATAAGCCTATATACAACTAAGATTAGAGTTCATTATGAAGCGTTCGTTTCCGTTGGGTCATGCCAAAAGAAAGTAAAGAAAGTGCCTTAACATACCTCAAATCGTCCAAGCAATACAATAATCGAGCTAATTACAACTAGCACGTCAATCCTTTAATAAGGAATACATATACAAAATGAGATGGCGCTACTATATCACGTATATCAATGATAACTTGATTCTAAAATGAAACGGGCAGCATTTCCCCTTACTCTCCAATCACATCAACATACAAAATAGCCCACAACAACACAATTAAGCTCACAAAGTCCTTAAATATTCCTTTCACTAACCACACAAAGAATATACGCAAAACAGCCCAAAGTACACCAATATACAAGAACAATATACACTTCCTTTCTTCCCAATCAAGGAGCATAATCTCATCAACACACCAACAACATTAGATACTATCCATATATATGGAAGTTTTCTTAACACCACAGCTACAACATGCTCAAAATAGTCCATAATCTCAATATGGTTCCTAGCTCATACTTGGACATCTTTTCACATATTCTTCCTTCAATCAAGTTGTATAATCATCAAACAACCTAAAGAAAATGTATTATAGATGAAAACTTACCTTGATTATGCAAGAACAAGCTCAGGTACAATTTACTTCACTTGGAGGAAATCTCCAACTTAACAATAAAGAACTACTAGTACTCCACAAACACAAGTGAACTTCCTAGCACTTGGATCACTTAATTCTCTTGAGTTTTGCCTTGAATTTCCATATGAACTTGTAGAGAGGGTTTGGGGGTGTGTTTGGGTCTGCTTTGGATGAAAATGAAACCCCAAGAGTGAAAAACAAAATATAAAGCAACACTTACAAATACACCGACTCAAAGTACGCCTTGCATGTACGGTCCGTACATCCATGCACATCCCGTACATGTATCCCATACATGGAATGTTAATTTTTCAACTTTCTGCCAACTTCTAGAAAATGAGGTACAGGACGTACAATTTTGTACCGGTCGTACATTATCCCGTATTATTCGGATTTGCGATTTGTCAGTTGCATTGGAAAGAAGACTCGCTGAACTTAAATTTACATAGGTTATGTATTCCATAACTCCTCGTATGATAGGAGATATACCTCCCTCAAGTTGGACCAAAAATCCTATCCAGAATTCTGCTAAGCTTTCCCAATGTTTCAACAAACTTAATTTTTTTGATTCACTTGCTCTCCAATCCTTTCATAACTTACTAAGCATGAACTTAAACCCTTATAAACATAGAATAGGCATGTTTAATATTGTATAGCCTCGGAGATAATACCGGTGTCCAAGACTAGGGAAACCAACATACGACGAATATCAACGTACGAAATTACAAGGTGTAATAATAGGGTTTATAATAAGGCTCAATATTTGTATTTTTATTCCGCACTTATCTTTATATTATGAGACTTTAATTATTATTATTCTTTATCTTCTAATAATCTGCATGCTTAGCTTAGAGGATTCCTCTCATGGGTAGAAGCTAGCCAGGTGCCCTATCGCAGCCTAAGTGTCAGATTTTGGTTGTGACAACAGATATTCAAATTCATGACTATCAATATCATTTCGTATTTCCACTTATAATTGTCTTAAATTATAGTTAAGCTTTAAATGGGTTGTTGAATATGAAATCGGGACAGTTGTTGTATCTCTACTAAATAAGGTGCTTCTGGAGTGGTTCCTTAGCATCGGATGCCTATTGCGCCAAGTTCGAGTTTGGGGCATGACAGGTCTCTTTTCAAACTTCAATCCTATCATTAACTCCACTGCCAGTCTCGTCAATCAGTACTATAACATATACCATGGCACCTCCCCTTGAATATATAGTGTCAGTTCGTCCATCACCAAGGAAAATAAGAACAGGCTAAGGGTTGATCCCTGGTGCAACCCCATCATCACCGAGAAGTGTCCTGAGTCCCATCTTACTATGCTAACTCGGGTTTTGGCTCTATCGTACATGCCCTTTAATAGTCCTATTGTACGCCACAGTACACCCCTAGACTCCAAACATCTCCAAAGGACCTCACTCAGGAATTTATCATACGCCTTTTCGAGATTAATGAAAACCATATATAAGTTTATCTTCTTATCCTTATATTGTTCTAACAATCTCCTTACAAGGTGGATGGCTTATGTAGTTGGTTGCCACCCCCCCCCTCCCCTCCTCCCCACGAATCTGAATTTGTTCTCAGAGGTAGGCACACTCCTCCTCATCTTTATCTCGACCACCCTCTCACAGACTTTCATAGTATGACTTAGTAGCTTGATATCCCTATAGTTATTACAGTTTTGGATATCGCCCTTTTTCTTGTACAATGGAACTATTGTACACCACCTCCATTCCTCTGGCATACTAGTCATCCCAAATATGACATTAAACAACCCGGTCAGCCATTCTATACCTGTCTCGCTTGAGTTCTTCCAAAAATCCACCTGGATCTTGTCTCGCCTAGTTGCTCTTCCCCTCCTCATCTTTAGAATAACCCCCTTAACTTCTGCAACCTTTATGCACCTACAACACCCAAAATCACGACGGCTCTCGCAATGCTCCAACTCCACCAGTGCGATATCCCTGTCCCCTCCTTCATTCAAGAGCTTATGAAAATACCCCTGCCATTTCTGTCTAATGTGCGCCTCTTCTACTAACACTTCGCCACTCTCGTCCTTGATGCACTTCACTTGATTCAAGTCATAGGCCCTCCTCTCTCTCGCCTTGGCGAGCCTTACAACTTTTTAGCCCCACCTTTGCCCTCGAGCTCTTCATATAAGTGCTCGAAAGCTGTCATCTTAGCTATCGTGACCGCGACATTCAGTTCCTTTTTTGCCATCTTATACCTGTTCCTATTCTTATCCTCTTCATGTAAGCTTTCCACTAAGGTCGTAAACACCACTTTCTTGACTTCCACTTTTCCTTGGACCTCTCCATTCGACCACCAATACCCTTTATGTCCATATGGGTTACCTTTTGAGACCCGTAACAACTCTCTAGCTGTCTCCCTAGTGCAGTCCATTATTTTAGCCCACATACTTTCAGCATCCTCACTACTCCTCCAAGCCCAAACATCCACCAACTTTCCCCAATCTTTTTAGCTTTATCCTCGTTCAGGCCTTCCCGTCTAATTCTCGACTGGTCATATGCCACTCTTTTCTTCTTTTACTCTTGACAACTAAGTCCATAACCACAAGCTTATGTTGGGTTGTAAGATTCTCACTCGGATAACCTTGCAATCCATACATATACCTCTGTCACCCTTCCTAAAGAGCAAGTATTCTATTTGAGTCCTAGCCGCTACACTACAAAAGGTCACTAAATACTCATTCCTCTTTTGGAAGCTCGAGGTGTCTATGGTCAACTCAAAAGATTTTGCAAACTCTAAAAGTGAAACTCCTCCTTCATTTCTATCCCTAAAGCCAAAATCGCCATGTGCATCATCATAACCTCTCGAAATGGTTCCTATGTGTAACAACTCGCCCGGTCGTTATTTAATACTTCACGAACCCATGCCCAATCTAGGTCTACGTTCTTAAATAGTATGCCCCATGGGGTGCTTAAATGATTAATAGTGAAAAAAAATTAGTTTCGGAAAGAGTTGAAAATCGTGGGCCCGGGCAGAAGATGGTCCGCTATAGCAACCAGAGTACCACCGCAGCAGTCTCGCTATAGCGAACCCAACATCAGCCGCAGCAGATCCCATCGACCAGTAGATGCGTTTTCCTGTACTCAGTTTTATATTTCACCCTCCTTTTTAATAAAGGACCCTTCAAGGCTGTTATTAGGTTTTTCACAAGAAGAAAAAATCCCTTGACACCAAGAAAGGGGGCGTCTCCAACATTCTCCACATCCTTCCCTACAACTATTATCTCTTATGGATTTGGATAAGGGCTATGAGGGCGAGTATTTCACGAAAATTCAAATAGTTGTTCGTCATCGAGGTAAGTTACAGTTTACTTGAGTTAGACTTTGATTAGTGAATCATATACACGTATAGAGTTGAAGGGAGATTGCATGATTAGGTCTTTGGACACGGAGTTTGGATGGAAATATTCACAATGTAACGAAAGTTATGTGCGAATAACAACGAGTATGTAATTGGGTACTGAGTGCCACTATTGTGATGTTTACGCGTTACGGAATAGGAGGAGATTATTTGTCGTGGTTAAAAAGGGGTATTTCGTTGTTTAGAGTAATTATTCCTAGGTGTATTTGATTTCGTATTTATTGTCAAGTATATTGCAATATTCAGATGATTGTTATTCTTATTAGTAAAGAGGATTCCATTGGGTGGATTGAAGGAAGGCATAATAGTACTACGCCATTATGGACATAATTCATGACATTGTTTTCATTCATTGGCATCATTGCATAAATTCCATGTGGTTACGAGGTAATGCATGGAGCAGGAAGTCTAAGTAAGCATCAGTTGCACTTTCCGGCCTATGGACGAGTTGGAATGAATATGTGGTAACGCATGATAATTGAGCATTGAAGGTGATGTAAGGTTAAATATATTTACATATATAAAAGCCATATTTGACCGGGGGTGAGGATGTGGCCTTGATTGTGACTCGGGTCCAAGGAGTGAATCCGGAACGAGTGGTACATGGACACCATGGGTCCCCTGCAAGTCATGACTACTGAGCAATGACATCAGTTAGCATGTATGTGCAGGAAGTCTGAGTAAGCATCAGTTGCACTTTCCGGCCTATGGACGAGTTGGAATTGTTACACCTCGAAAAATTTTCCGTTGATGCACAGCGAATAGACTAACGAAGGACATGAAGTATTCGATGTTTTAGCAAGTAAGAGATAGCATTTGATGACCCTAATTGAGATTTCAAAGACATTCAAGGTAAGAGAATAAAGTCTGCCAAGGAAGGCAAGGTATACGTTAAGTATCGGAAGATTTACGAGTAACAAGTTAACGATGATTTAATAGTGTCTTGGAGAAGAGTTATAACGTCCCTTAGATGGTTAATGAGGTGTTAAACAAGTATCAAGAAGGTTCCATAAGGATTGGAGATCAAACGAAGTGACGAGAACAAGATCGAAGAAAAGATGGGTTATACGGCCCATTATACGGTTCGTATAATGTTATACGGACCGTATAATGGTCCGCAGAATCGTCACAGTGAAGGTCTCTCACTGATGGGATTATATGGTCACTTATACGGACCGTATAAAATTATACGGACCGTATAACGTGCCGTATAATGGTCACAGAAGTGAGATGTTAAGGGGGCAATTTCACGATCACTTATACGGACCGTATAAGTTTATACGGACCGTATAAGTTTATACGGACCGTATAAGTGTCCGTATATTTTCCCGACGGATCAGATTTTAAGTTATTAAAAAGGGGACCAAGTTCATTATTTCATTTCATTTTCACCCAACACTTCAAGAACTCTCTAGAACCCTCTCCACTCTTCATCCATAAGAACTCAAGAGAAATTTATGATCAACTTCATCAAACTAAGAAAACCAAGTGTAAGAAACTCATTAGAGATCATCCAAGTCAAGAAATTTCATTGGAGGTGAACTAGGGTTTTGGCTCAAGTGAAGTATTTCCACCCAAGGCTTATTCCTACACCATCTAAGGTAAGTTTTATGGTATTTCCATGTTGTTTAAAGTATTGAGAAGTTGAAACACTTGGATTGTAGAAGGATATAGAAAATGGGACATGAATGTGGGAATAGTGTCATTTTTGAGTAATAGCTTGGATTGAGTCTTGATTCATGATATGTTGTGATTATGGTTATGTTATAAATGATATTGAGAACATGGGATAAACATTGTATATGAGCGAATGTAATAGTGTGCTATGACCATGGATATGGATAATTGAAAGTGAATTGAGAAGTAAGGATAATGTAGGTGAATAAAGACCATTGTTATGATGTTGTGAATGTTATTATTGATGTTTGGGAGTTGATATATGATATGGAGGAAGTCGCATAAATAAAGGAGACGCCGTCCAATTTTCTCTAGCTTTAGTCATGTATGCTAAGCTATCGATTTTCTAGTGATAGTATATGTTATATCCCGTATTTTGTACGTTGGGGTGTTCCGAGCTAACCATGAAAAGTTAGGGACAAGACTATTCCGGGATACGAGGTTGAGACTTTTGACCTCCGATTTTTTTTAAGGTATGAGTTGCTTATGATTTTATTGGTATGGAATATTAAGGAAAATTTGGGGTTAAAAGTGAATTATGAAAAGTTGACATTTCATGAAACCAAATCATATGGCGGGTAATGGTTATGGTGGTTCCCGCTTGTGGCTTGGCAAATTTTAATTCATCCAAGCCATGTGTGGGACATGGTACACATGGATGATGTTACACCTCGGAAATTTCTCCTTAGTATACAAGTGTATAGGCTCGCGAAGGACATGACGTATACGAGGATGGATAAGCAAGAAGTAGTAATTGATGGTCCTAAGTAAGATTTCCAAGGACATCCGAGGGAAGGCAAGGAAGTTGTTAAGGGAATCGAGTTATAAGTTAGTGTGTCGGATGAAAGCTATGAGTATGGGGTCAGTGATACCTTAAGGATGTTGTGGAGAAGAGCTACGACGTCCCCTAGATTAATAACGAAGTGATAAACAAGTGCCAAGAAGGTTTCATAAGGATTGGAGATCAAACGAAACGACAGGAACCATTCCGGTGGAACTGTGAGTTCCACGGCCATGCTCCACGGACAGCACCATGTTCCACGGCCCGTGGATGTGTCCGTGGAACAGCCAGCAGAAAGAGTGGCTGGCTGGTCGTGAACTACGACCAGTTCCATGACCAACAAAGGGTTCCATGGACCGTGAAGCTGTCCGTCGAAGTCCCATCGGCTGAACCCATTTCAAGTATTTAAATGTGAGCCCACTTCATTTATTTCATTCCCATTCATGACTTCA
>NC_081343.1:17769350-17802747 GCF_029784015.1 Lycium ferocissimum
TCGAGCTGGGCACCCATACGCGCTCACTAACCAGATTCGGCATACAAACGACTAGTACATAAATCAGTATCAGACGTGGCTCCAAACTGGCGCATACAAACATATACTGCAAGGCTATCATAATATACAAAACGTAGCAAAGCATACATACACATGCACGACAAGTGTCGCCACCATGGACGGGCCGCACAAACACAACTTACTCAACGCGTCCGAACAAAAACCGTACATAACCCACATCTATGTCTACGTAATGCACTTACAACAAACAACCGATGACGGGACAGTGGCCCCGCCGTACCCCGAATAAACATAAACATATACATCGGAAGAGTATATACCCTAAATATCGTTCCGTAACCAATCCGTGAGCATCCGACAGTTACGGAAATCCTACGTCGGTGGATCACCAAAACGTATATTCCGTACCGCGGTACGAAACGCAGCCTTCGAAGAAAGGGGGTCGAACAGTACATGTACCGAGTGCAAAGTAGGCTTTTTTAAAATGAAGTCACAATCAAGTCGAAGTACAGAAGCGAGTATATTAACCAAGATACCAAAATGCATATCCGACATGCAAATCATACAACAAGAGGCAATGTAATAAACGTAATAATCAGAATGTCAAACTGCTTACCGTAACACATCATAACATCACAACTTATCATATGAACTGACATTAACCGAATGCCGAGGAACGTACGGCCCGATCCATACACAATATAATAATGCCGAGGAACGTACGACCCGATCCATATATAATATAATAATGCCGAGGAACGTACGGCCCGATCCATCTATAATATAATAATGCCGAGGAACGTATGGCCCGATCCATAGATAATATAATAATCATAAACACACCGTACCCAGCCCTCGAAGCCGAGGGACTCGGTAAATCAAATCATATCGTCATGTTATCACATACCATATCACATATCATATCGTATCATCAGATCATCACATATCATATCATATCACATACGGTCTGTAATGGGACCCGGCGAACGTAACGTGGTTGCCACTCCATCTGGGCGCCACAACACATCATACTTCAGAAGGTTTTATATCTCCGAACATCTCCGTCACACATCATAACATATATCACGGTACCCGGCTAAATAGGCTCGGCGTACCGGACACATCATACTTCGTATCACATCAAACTTCGGAAACACATCATACTTCGAATAGTGCGTACGTATAACAACCGGCTCGGATCCGTGAAAGATGTAACAATGTAACGCACGAGCGTAATCGTAGGTAGCCACGCATACAAATCTTTATTACAAACTCAACAGAATAACCAAAGCGAACTATTATTTCAAAACCAAGACAATAGTCAAATCGAATTTCCTCCGAATATTACTCGGGAACATATCGAACCGAACTTCAGTAACTATAGTCACGTCTTAAAATCACATGCGTAAAAATCCTCATTTCAGACTCAACATATAAATAAGTAATCATAGTCTGGGTCGCAAAAGATAGTCATGTTAAATTCTTTCAAAAATAGGTCGTCAGAACCAAACATAGAAAAGTCGCGGGACCCACGGACGAGCGTCAACCCAATCCGGGCCCGCCTATGAAAATTAAAGTCATCATATGTTATCGAATCATTATTACAAACTCAAAAGATAAGTAAACTGATCGTACTTGAAATCGGAATAATAGTCATATCATGTCCTTTCAAAAATCGTCAGAAGTACATAAGGAAAGTCGCGGGGCCCACGGAGGGGTGTCGACTCAAGTCGGGCCCGCCCATGAAAATCATAGTTATTATACGTCATAGGATCATTTACGAACATATCAAAGCCATCGGTTCGTACGTGAAAGTTACGGACGTTCGTAGTTACAAAACTTCTTTTGAAAACAAAACTTTTTATGCAACGTTTGAGAATCAATCATACAAAGACATATAAACCATAGCTTGTCCATATGAGGATGCCAACATCAAAAGCAAATACGACTCATAAACGTGCTCGGATTTTTAACAATGGAATTACCCCCGAAGCTCATAACATATCATACTTAGCCATATCTAAGACATGCCAAAAGAAGGAAAGGTAAGCTTTACATACCTCGTCCGCCCTCGAAACTAGTCCAAACTCAAACTTCGGGCTCTCTAAGATCTACAAATACGTCATAATAAGCCAAACATTAGCTAAAGGTATTTAGGACCCGATTCCAAACGAACATCAAATTCTACAGAAATTTGGGCAGCACTTCCCCTGTAAATACACCAACCCCGAGAATTCAACTCGGCCAAATCAACAACCACAACACCAACAACCAAACTAGCAACATCAATAACCAATTCAAAATGCATTCTAACATTAAATACTCTTTCAACATAGCCCACCGACATTCACTATTTTCAATTCAACGGCTTACATTCAAGCCAACATCAACGCTTATACATTCAAATACTAGTCCGAACTCATACTAACAACATTCAAGAACATTGTAAACAATTCACACAATATTTCAACCTTCCCAAATACCTCCCCAATTTACCCGAAAACTGCCCAAACCTGAGGACCACATCCATAATATATTTCTAACTTCCGAATCGTAATTTGCACCAATAATCCACACTCTAACAATGTCATTCTCATAAATATAAAAGTTACATTAAATGCACACAATTCTCCAAATCAGCCCGTAACCATTACAATATCAATTCAAATCATTAGACTTTCACTTTCACCATAAAATCCATAACGACGACAACTAAAATACTAAGCAACATTAGTTCATTCTTGTCACATAAATGACCTATATTCGGCCAACACCTCCCACATACATATGTTGATGATTCTCATTCTTTTCTCCACTCTACAACAATCACAACATGCTAACTAGACTTTAATTCATTACTTCAATGCAACACACACACACGGCCACACACACCATGCACACGCTCCCACTCTACATGCAATATTTCCATGAATTTCATCCATTTTCATCTACTACAACATGCACACATCACTCACAACACATAAAACAAGATTAAATCTTACCTTTTCCCTTTGTCTTCACAACTAGGCTAGGGTTTGCAAGGAGGCAAACGGATGGTTTGATGACCCAAACAACACTTCCACGCTACTTAGGGACCTCCAATTAGTGGATTTGCATCAAAGAAATATTTTTGGGATGGCTAATTTTTTACTTGAATTTCCAAGGTTCTTGGCCGAATGGGTGTGCTTGTTGTTCTTCAACTTCTTGTTTATTTTCTAAGTGTATGGAATGAAAAGATGACTACTTAGTCATCTTTTGTGCTACCATATATGTTACACAAGTGTCCTTGGCCCACACATGGGTTGGACCAATTAAATTTGGCCACAAAATGTGTGGGCCATTTCCAATAGCCACACGGCCAAAGGCCTTTTTTTTTGCATGATTTCCAACTTTCAATATTTCCAATTTAAGTCCCAAATTTTCCTAATTGTTCCATACTAACAAATTCATGAACAACTTAGGTCTTAAAACGAAATCGAAGGTCAAAAGTCCCGACTTCGTATCCCGGAATGGTTTTGTCCCTAACTTTTCATAGTTAACCCGGATTGTCCCAATGTACGAAATACGGGATATAACAGCATGTAAAGCATGAAATACAGTAAATAGGATTATACTGAAATAAGGAGTGTAGAAAACTCATACAATAATCAGAAAACCATAAGGCTTGCCTTTGAAACATAACCCATGCATGTCAATATCATGTCCAATTCATTATGAGACTCAGATACATAAGTGCATAATCATCTCGTACATATGCATACATAACGTGTCCCGGCCCTCCCGTGAGGGACTCGGTAGATAAAATCATCATATCATCATGTCCTCATATCATCATGTCATCATATACATATATACCGTACCCAGCCCTCTAGTGAGGGACTCGGTGAAACAATCATATATATACCGTACCCGGCCCTCTAGTGAGGGACTCGGTGAATGAGATCATATCATCATACATATACCGTACCCGACCCTCTAGTGAGGGACTCGGTGGATAACGTACCCGGCCCTTTCGGGACTCGGTGGAGGAGATCCTGTCTCCATCATGTATATCATACTCGGCCCATCCTGTGGGCTGGCGCCATCATCATATCATCATATACCGTACCCGGCCCTCTAGTGAGGGACTCGGTGAACCATACAGTGAAACTGCGCACGAATACATACCCGGCCCAGGACTCGGTGAGAGATGTAATAACAGTATGCACGAGCAGAGTAGTGAGAAGCCATATGCACATAAAACATTTTCACAGACTCAATGAAATAATCTAAACGAACTGTCATTTGAAAGTCGGGACAATAGTTATATCAAATATCTTTCGGACGCCACTCGGAAACATATCAAACATCATAAACATGTTAAAGAACCGTAGGGATCATGGTCATATATCAAACCAATCCGAGCCCGCCTATGAAAGTTACGGGCATTAGTCATTATAGAACTATTTTACGAACATTTCATAGCAATCCGGGACCATTTATGAAAGTTAGAGACATTATACGCTATAGAACTTTCTACGGACGTTTCGAAGCGATCCGGTTCCGTCTATGAAAGTTACAGCCATTATTAGACACAAAATATTTTAAGAACAAAAATTCTTTTTGCAACATTTGAAATTCAATCATACATAAGACTTAAGGGCCATAGTCCGACCATATGAAGAATGTCAACATCAAGAAGTAAATAAGAATCGTAAACATACTCGGAACTTGAGAATGGAATTTCCCCCAAGGCACATATCACGTCATACCTTACTTACGTCTAAGACATGCCAAAAGAAGGAAAGAGTAAGCTTTACATACCTCGTCCGCTTCCTAAGCTAATCTGAACTTAAGTCTTGGCTTCTCAAGATCTACAATAACGTCGTTAGACACCAAACATTAGTCATAAACACTTAGTAATCCGATTCCAAGCTAGCACTTTATCTACAGAAATTTGGGCAGCATTTCCCCTATAAATTCAACAACCCCGAGAATTCAACTCGGCCAAATCATCAACAACCATACCAACAATTATATTAGCAACATCAACAATCAATTCAAAGCGCGTTCTAACGTTAGTAACTCTTTTCTACATAATTCAACAACATTCCATTTACATTCAATTCAATTACATACATTCAAGCCAACATCAACGCTCACATGTTCGAATACTAATCCGAGAGCATTTAAACAAGATTCAAGGATACTTCAAACCATCCGCACAATATTCAAAACAACCCAACCAATATACAATGCCACCCGAAATCTTCCAAACTCCAATAGGACAACAACAACACATTTCTTTCTTCCAAATTCATCAACTACACTAACAATTCACACGTTAACAACATCATTCTCATAAATTCAAGAAACTATATTTAATTCACATTAGCTTCCAAAAACATCCCACACACGATTTTAACTTCAACTTGAACCACTAAACCTTCATTTTACATCATAGAATTCACAACAACAACAACGAAAACACTAAGTAAATTTAGTTCATTCCTTCGGATGTTATATCCCGTATTTTGTACATTGGGATAATCCGAGCTAACCATGATAAGTTAAGGACAATACTATTCCGGGATACGAGGTAGAGACTTTTGACCTCCGATTTTATTTTAAGGCACAAGTTGCTTACAATTTTATTGGATGGAAAGTTAACATTTCATGAATTAAGGGCCAAGTTGGTCGTGTGGTTTGGGGTGGCTCCCACCCATGGCTTGGCCAAATTTGATTCATCCAAGCCATGTATGGGGCATGGGACACATGGATGACTTGTATATGAGCATATTGGATGACAAGCAAGACTAGAATTCATCTTTTTCAACACTTAGAACTTTGAAGAAACTTGGAGAAAAATAAGAAGGGTCATTCGGCCATGGTGACCAAAAATGGAAGCCCTCAAATAGTGATAAAAAAATATTGTCTTCTAGCATTCCCACCAATTGGAAGGTCCCTAGTAATATATAATTGTTGGAGCAATCAAAACATTCATTCTTGGCAACTTACAAACTCTAGCCAAGTTGAGAAGTTAAGGTGGGACCCACATGTCGGGATTTTATAAAGGACATATGAAGAGATATATGGGTAGTACATGTGAAGTTGAGCAAGTCCTAAGAAGGACCCATAAGCTAAAAATGAGTGCAAGCCCTCCAAAAGGACGATTTAAGAAAAAGTCTTCGGGTGATCCGACTTCGAGGGCCAAAACGGTATTATGAGTTTGGAATTTGGGAAAACTCCAGAATGAAAGTTGTAGATAATTGAAATATCTTTCCAACCATAAAGGGTTCATGTACGACATAGGGATAAGGAAATATGGACGTTTTAAGGCAGAGAAGGTCGGTTGTGCCCAACCCGAGCCCAACCGTTCGTGCCCATTACCCACACCTTTTTAAATGAAATATCAGCCTTTTCTCCTCATTTTTCATACCAAAACACCCAGAAAATTCTGAAGAAAAAGAGAGAGGAGAGCCTAGAGAGAAAAATTAATTTTGACCAAAATTCGCGCCCCGAATTCCGAAGCCCATGAAGAGAAAAGTGTCGTACGTCGCGTTGCCTTCAATTTGAGCTAAAAATCAACTAAGAAGAAGAGGGTGGACGTGGTGGCTGCACACTTGAGGTAAGATTAAGGTCCCTTTTCATTGTTAACGAGTTTATTCAGAGTTTTAACGGATTAGAATGGAGGGAATAGTGTGTAGAAATGGATGAAATTCATGAAACTTTGTATGTTGATGTTGAGCCATGAGTATGGGCTATTTTGTGACACTCGTGTACATACATACATATACATTCGTGTTCGTATTCATATTCGTATCCATACCATACTCGACCATGAAAGTTCGGTGTTTCGCATAACCGGCCATGATAAGGCTCAGTGATTATACATACCTGGCCCTACCAAGGCTCAGTGGTATCCGTACCCAACTGCAGTGGTGTGCGCGCATTAGGTATCATACCTGGCCATATAAGCTCGGTGTTACATAATAGTCATATATGCTTAGACAAGTATACTTAAGAGTCCATAAGCATCATCAACATCATTACGATTATCGCTTTTTTTACATCTATCCTTGGAGGATCAACTATCATATAAAGGATGCAATGGAATCGTGAAAGTATAGAGGATCATGAGCTTTAGTAGCTTTGGAGATAGAATCATTTGGAGGACATTATGGAACTCATAAAAGTATATATATATATATATAGCTAAGGAACCATGCCTTATTGAAAGAAGGGTTAGCCTTACATACCTCTTTGTCTTCTCAACTAGCTAACATTCACCGTTGAAGCTTGAATAATCTACATTTAGAAGGATTCATGCCATGGTTAAGCCTTAATGATACTTTTAAATTCAAACTAGAATAATTCGTAGTCTAATGAAAATTGGGCAGCATTTCCCCTATTTCATCAACTTCCACCATATCACAAAATAACTCCCAATAACCACAATAACATCCATAATACGCTCATAATATCCAATTCAAGTAATCACATTACACTAAGCCTTCAATATTCACCCCCGTGTTCAACTCATACTAGCAACTCCATACCCATTTTAGCACATTTTCATATAATGCTTCTTCATCACCATTATTACCTTCCATAACATGGTTATATCCATATCATGCTAAGAATCATGACTCCATATAGATTACTACTCATAAACATCATAAAAGCTACATTTAGACTTCATTTTCTACCTTCTTCTTCCACCCAAGTTTTGCTACAACCAAACATTCTCAAAAACATGAAATAAGCATGAAAACTAACCTTTCATCCCATGGAAACAAGCTTTGGAGCAGCTATCAACTTTTTGCAAAACCTTAGCTGTAATGCCCAAGTTTTCTTGTAGTCTACAAACCCTAAGAAACCTTCTAACGTATGAACAGTTTGATTCTTGCCTCTTAATCTTTGTTTTATCTATGATTGGGGTGGATTAAGTTTAGAGAAGGGTTTTGAGCTGTCAATACATGTTGAAGATGAAAAATGAAATAAAAGAACCAAGGGCAACTATTTATACAAAAACTTAAATCTGCTCGGCGGATGTTATACGGACACTTGTACGGTCCGCATAACATTGTACGGTCCATATAAGTGGCTGTGGTTCACCACCATGAAAAACATCTTCCCGCTGGGGGTTATACGGACCCCTTATAGGGACCGTATAAGTGGTCGTATAACTCCACTTCCCTGAAATGTTTTCCGTCGTTTCGTTCGATCTCCAATCTTTATGGAACCTTGTTGACACTTGTTTAACACTTCATTACCAATCTAAGGAGAGTTACAACTCTTCTTTAAGACATCATTAAGTCAACATTAGCTCGGCCTTTACGAAACTTTTCCAAAACACCACATATACTTTGCCCTTTTTAAGGAACTTTCTCATCTTCCAACATCTTTGAAATCTTAACTAGGATCGTTAGATAACCTTTCTTACTTATAGAAACATCATATTCGTCTCACCCTGCATGAGTCTATCTATCACATGACGACATGAAATTTTTTCGAGGTGTAACATTCTTCCCCCCTTAAGAACATTCATCCTCGAATGTTAGGTTCTAGGGGATTTTATAAAAATTTCGCCAGAGTTTCCCCTATAATATGGCACTACCATCCTGCACAGCAACCCAAAATACATCGCCCCACAGGGATACAACAACAACGACAAATACCATGGCGATACACGACCAAGAAAACATCAAGAAAAACATTACATACCTGAGGATAATGGCGTCTCTAACTGAGTCTCCTCTGAGGGTGAAAATAAATGTGGGTACCGAAACTTCATGTCTTCTTTGGATTCCCAAGTCATTTCCTCTCTATTATTATTCTTCCATAAAACTTTAACTGAAGCTACCTCTTTGGTTCTGAGCTTTCGTACTTGCCTATCTAAAATGGCAATGGGGACTTCTTCATAAGACAATTGCTTTGTAACTTGAACATCATCTATTGGTACTATTATAAAAGGATCTCCAATGCACTTACGAAGCATTGATACATGAAAAACTGGGTGAACTGACTCCGACTCAGGAGGTAGATCTAATTCGTAAGCCACTTTGCCTACTTTGCACACAATCTCATAAGGCCCAATGTACCGGGGACTAAGCTTTCCCTTTTTGCCAAATCTCATTATGCCCTTCATCAGTGACACCTTTAAGAATACCCAATCTTTCACTTGGAACTCTAAATCCCTTCGACGATTATCCGCATAGGATTTTTGATGACTCTGAGCTGTTAATAATCGATCCTGTATGAGCTTAACTTTCTTTAGCTTGCTGGACCAGGTCTGGCCCTATCAATTTAGTCTCTCCTACCTCGAACCACCCAATTGGGATCTGCACTTTCGCCCATATAAAGCCTCATATGGTGCCATTTAGATGCTAGAATGATAAATATTATTATAAGAAAATTCAATAAGCGGTAAATGATCATCCCAATTACTTTCAAAATCCAATATACATGCCCGTAGCATATCCTCAAGAGTCTGGATGGTACGTTCAGCTTGTCCATCCGTCTGCGGGTGAAAAGCCGTGCTAAGACTCACCTGAGTCCCCAAACCTTCTTGGAAAGATTTTCAAAAATTAGCTGTAAACTGAGTCCCTCTATCGGAGATAATAGATATCGGAACACCGTGAAGCCGCACTATCTCCTTAACATAAATCTTTGCATAATCTTTAGCTACATATGTAGTTCTGACCGGTAAGAAATGAGCTGACTTCGTAAGTCTATCCACAATCACCCATATAGAATCATACTTACGTCGGGAACGGGGTAAGCCTGTAGTGAAGACCATGTTAATTACTTCCCATTTCCAAGTTGGAATTTCTATAGCTTGCAACAATCTGCCCGGCTTTTGGTGCTCGATTTTCACTTGTTGACAGTTGGGACATTGAACTACAAATTCCGCTATATCTTTCTTCATCCCATTCCACCAATATATAGATTTAAGATCATGATACATTTTCGTTGCTCCCGGGTGGACAGAATAACGGGAACAATGGTCTTCTTTCAATATTTGGTAGCGTAATCCCGCAACATCAGGAACACATAACCTGCCTCGGCATCGGAGAACTCCATCTCCAGAAATCTCAAATGATGACTTCTCCTTCTGAGGGAGTGTATTTCTGTAATGAATTAGCACGGGATCCTCATATTGGCGTTCCTTCACTTCCACCACTAGTGATGAGACCGCTGGATTCTGAATGGTAGCTCCCATATTGCCTGAGTCCACTACTCGAACTCCTAGGCTAGCTAACTGCTGGAGCTCACGAGCCATCTCTCTTTTCTCTGGCTGCACATCGCATAAACTTCCCATGGATCTACGGCTAAGAGCATCAGCCACAACATTTGCTACCCCGGGATGATACAGGATGTCAACATCATAGTCTTTCAATAATTCCAACCACCGCCGTTGCCGCAAATTCAATTCTTTCTGCGTGAAGATATACTGAAGGCTCTTATGATCTGTATAAATATCCACATGGAGACCATACAAATAATGTCTCCACATCTTTAGTTAATGAATCACTGCAGCCAATTCAAGGTCATGAGTTGGATAATTCTTCTCATGCTTCCATAACTGCCTTGAAGCGTAGCAATCACCTTGCAATGTTGCATCAACACACAGCCTAGCCCAACGCCTGAAGCGTCACAATACACAACATAACCTTCCAATCCCTCGGGAAGTGTCAGGACTGGGGCAAAAGTTAATCTATCCTTTAGCTCTTGAAAACTGCGCTCACAAGCATCTGTCTATTAAAATTTGGCTGATAAAATTTCGTGAGTGGTGCAGAAATAGAAGAAAAGCCTTCTACGAACTTCCTGTAATAACTTGTTAAGCCCAGAAAACTACGAACCTCCGTAGGAGTTGTAGGCCTTGGCCAAGTCTTCACGACCTCAATCTTCTGAGTGTCTACCCGAACACCATCGACTGAAATGATATGCCCCAGAAAGGTCACTGAGTTCAGCCAAAACTCACACTTAGAAAATTTTGCAAATAACTCTCGAGTTTGAAGAACTCTAAGAACAGTACGCAAATGATCCGCGTGTTCTGCCTCGGACCTAGAATACACCAAGATATCATCGATGAATACAATCACAAATAAATCTAGGAAGGGCCTGAACACATTGTTCATCAAATCCATAAATACTGTCGGCGCATTAGTTAGCCCAAACGACATTACTCGGAACTCAAAATGGCCATATCTTGTTCTGAAGGCTGTCTTAGGGATATCTTTCTCTCTAACTCTCACTTGATGATACCTGGATCTCAAATCTATCTTTGAAAACCATCTGACACCTTGTAATTGATCAAATAAGTCATCAATCCTTGGAAGAGGATAGTTGTTCTTGATCGTCACTTTATTCAGTTGTCAATAGTCAATACACATTCACAAGGAGCCATCTTTCTTTCGTACAAACAACGCGGGTGCTCCTCAAGGGGATGAACTAGGCCTAATAAAGCCTTTCTCGAGCAAGTCCTTCAATTGCTCCTTCAACTCTTTCAACTCTGCGGGAGCCATTCTGTAAGGAGGAATAGATATAGGGTCTAGTATCCGGCAGCACATCTATAGCAAAATCAATCTCCCGCTCTGGAGGGAGGCCTGGAAGCTCTTCCGGTAACACATCCGGAAACTCATTCACTATGGAGACAGACTGAAGAGCTTGCGGTTCAGCTTCTACATCTTGAACCCGAACAAGATGGTAAATACAACCTTTTATGATCATTTTCCTTACCTTAAGGTAGGAAATAAACCTACCTTTTGGTGACGCAGTATTCCCTTTCCATTCTAAAACTGGTTTTCCCGAAAATTAGAAGCGAACCATTTTCATTCTATAATCAACATTGGCATAGCAAGAAGCCAACTAATCCATACCCATGATAACATCAAAATCCACCATTTTTAGCTCATGTAGGTCAACCATAGTACGATGGTCGCAAAACACAACTACACAATTTCTATATACTCGACTAGCTATTACCGGCTCACCAACGGGGGTAGATACCTCAAAGGGTTTGATCGACTCCGGTTTGATCTCAAACCAACCCGCAATATAAGGAGTAACATATGACAATGTGGAGCCCGGGTCTATCAAAGCATATACATCATGAGAAAATACCGATAATATACCTGTAACAACATTAGAAGAAGACTCAAGATCTTGGCCTCCAGCCAAAGCATAAATACGGTGCTGAGGACCGCTAGAACTGGAGGCTTTCCCCCTACCTCTACCATGGCTGACTGGCACATGTGAACCTGGCCCCATAGGACGTATAGAGAATGAAGACCTGGCTACCGATCCTGAAGGCTGGGTCCTACCCCTGCCACCGACCGAGGGGAAATCACGCATAATATGGCCTGGCCGACCGCATGCATAGAAAACCTCTGAACCTAGTCGACACTGGCCCCAATGTTACTTTCCACACTAGGAACATCGCAGCACGGGTAGCCTCGCCTGACCTGAATCACCCCTGAACTGGGAACCTGAAGCCCTGAAACTCTGACTCGGCCCGGAATAAGTAGATCTATCAAATCTCTGGCCTGTAAACTGTGGAGGCGCACTAGTCATAGCATGGCCTGAATGCCTAGAAAATGGCTGTCTCGGCCCGCCTTTATACTCACTCGTCGGACCCGAAGATCTAGCCCTTTTATACCCTCTATCATGCTCACGCTCACTTTTCGTCGTTGTTGGCTTTCTTCCAAATTCTGGGCATGGTATTGAATGCGTGAGATATTCATGTTGTCCTGAAGGGATGCAGTTAAGCACCTATCAGTCAAATGTGGCCCTAGGCCTCTAACAAATCAGTGCACTCGGTCACCCATATCCGCTACAATGGCCGAAGCATACCTAGCCAAAGAATTGAAGCTGTTATATCCCGTACTTTGTACGTCGGGATATTCCGAGCTAAGGGTGGAAAGTTGAGAACAAGGCTATTTTCCGACTGTGTTTAAGGCATAAGTCGCTTATGATTTTATTGGATGAAAATATTAAGGAATTTGGGGTTAAAAGTGAATTATGGAAAGTTTGACATTTCATGAAAATTTGGGGCCAAAAGTGAAGTTTTGGAAAGTAGAAATTCATGAAAAAAATGGCCATGTGGCCGTGCATGTGAGGTGTGGGCCATAGGCCACATGGATTAATTATATATGTGTGTATAAGATGACAATTAAATCATCTTCATCATTTGTTGCCTTAGAAAGTTCAAGAAATATGGAGAAAGAAAGAGAAGGGCAATCGGCCAAGGGCTGGCCGAAATTGCCTCCAAACTTTTGATCATGAAAAATTATTTTCTCCTAGCTTTCTTACTAATCGGAAGGTCCTCGTCAACGTAGAGTAGTTGTTGGAACAAGAAAACCGCTCGTTGTCGCAATTCACCAACTCTAGCCGAGTGAAGAAGTGAATGAAGAAGGTAAGATTTAATCCTCATTTTTATGTGTTATGCATGGTTTGTGCATGTTGTGGAAGGTGGAAATGAATGAAGTTCATGAAAATATGGATGTTGAAGTGTAGCCGTATGTGTGTGTTTGGCCGTGTGCATGTAGTGGTGTGTTGGAGTGATGAATTAATTGTATTTAGCATGTTTGTGTGTTGTTGTAATGTGTAGAAACGAATGAAACTCATAAAATGTTGAAGTGAGGTTGGGCCGTGACTAGGGGCTGTTTGGTGTGCAAGGAATGAACTAATGTTATCTAGTGTTTTGGTTGTTGTCGTTATGAATTCTATGATGTAAAATGAATTTTAAAGATCCAAGTGTTATATCCCGCATTTTTTACGTCGGAATATTTTTAAGTTGGTTGCGAAGAGTTATGGACAAGGCTATCCTCCGACTTTGTTGTAAGGCATAAGCCGCTTATGATGTTATTGGTGTGGAATATTAAGGAATTTGGGGTTAAAAGTGAAATTATGGAAACTAATATTTCATGAAATATGGGGCCAAAAGTGAAGTTTTGGAAACTTGCAATTTCATGAAAAAAAATAGCATATGGCCATGTATGGTGGGGTCCTCTCCCCCTTGGGTTGGCCAAATTTAATTAGTCCAAATTATGAGGGGCACAAGTGTTCATTTTATATTTGTGGAGATTAAATATATATATATATATATATGGACAAGAGAAGATTAAGCAAGACTTATTCATCTTTTTTTTCAATTCTAGAAACTTAAGGAGAAATGGAGAAAGAAAAAGAAAGGAGAAAAGCCAACGGCCATGGCCGGCCGAATCTTAGCCATGAGTGGTGATCAAGAAAAATATTTTCTCCTAGATTTTCTAATCATGGAAGGTCCTTATTAACATGGGCTAGTTGTTGGAGCAAGCAAACTCTCTTTTCATGCCAAGTACAACACTAGCCGAAGTGAAGAACAAGTGAGGAAGGTAAGGTTCAATCTTTATTTTCATATGTTATTCATGGTTTGTGGATGTTGTGGAGTATGGAAATGAATGAAAACTCATGAAATATGGTAAGTTGAAGTTGGGTCGTGTGTGTTGTGTCTTGGCCGTGTGTAGTGTGTGTTGTATAGGAGTAGTGAATTAATTGTATCTAACATGTTTGGGTATTGTTGTAATGTGTGAAAATGGATGAAAATCATGAAAGTTGTGGGTTGGTTGTGGTGGCCGAAAATGGGTTGTGTTGTTGGCAAGGAATGAACAAATTTTATTTAGTGTAATTTGGTTGTTGTGTTGGGGATTATGTGATGAACATGAAGGTATTGGATGATACAAGTTGAAGTTGGGATCGTTTGTAAGCTAATGTAGAAGTTAGCATATTGATAATATAGTTTCTTATATTTACATGAATGGTGTTGTAAAATGTGGTTGTTGATGTATTTGATGAAATTAAAAGAAAGAAACGTATTGTTGTTATTCTTATGGCATTTGGAAAGTTTCGGGTGGAGTGGCCTATTGGTTGGGTTGTTTTGAATATTGTATGGATTACTTGGAATGTTCTTAAATCATGTGTGAATGGTCGCGGATTAGTAATCGAATATATGATCATTGGTATTGAATTGATCGTATGTAGTTTATTTGAATATAAATGAAATGTTGCCGAATTGTGTAGAAAGGAATTATTGATGTTAGAATGCGTTTTGAATCACTTATGGATAATGTTAGTATGGTTGTTAGTTTGGTTGTTGTTGATTTGGCCGAGTTGAATTCTCGGGGATGTTGAAGTTATAGGGGAAATGCTGTCGAAATTTTTGTAGATAAAGTATTAATTTGGAATTGGATTCTTAAGTGTTATGGCTAATGGTTGATGCCTAATGACATTCTTGTAGATCGTGAGAAGTCGAGACGTAAGTTCGGATTAGCTTAGGAAGCGGCTAAGGTATGTAAAGCTCAACCTTTCCTTCCTTGGCATGTCTTAGTTGAAAGTAAGTTATGACACGAATCTCGAGGTAATTCCGAGCATATTTATGATTCTTATTGGCTTCTTGACATTCGTATTCTTAATGTGGTCAAATCGTGGTCCTTATGTCATTTGCATAATTAAATTTCAAAAGTTGCATAAAGGTTTGTTTTTCAAAAGAATTCTGTTCCTAACGATTCCGAAACTACGAACGTCCGTAACTTTCACAGAAAGGCTCGGATCACTTCGATATGATTGTGGAAAGTCCTAAAGTGAATAAGGATTGTAACTTTTTGAGGCGGGCTCGGATTGATTTGACATATGACTGTGATCCCTACGGTTCTAGGATATGCTTATGATGTTTGATATGTCTCCAAGTAAAGTCCAAAAGATTTTTGATATAACTTTTGCTCCGACTTTCAAGTGACGATCCATTTGTACTATTTCATTGAGTCTCTGGAAATGATTTGTGTGCATATGGTTTCTCACTACTCTGCTCGTGCATGCCTCAATGCATCTTTCATCGAGTCCCGAGCCGGGTACGTATTCGTGCAACTTCTCTCGCATTGTTCACCGAGTCCCTCACTGTAGGCCGGGTACGTATATATATATATATATATATATATGATGATATGATATATGTGATGAGATGGGGATGGCGGCCGGGATGCGGCATACCGAGTCCCTTGCTAGCGGGGCCGGGACACGCTATTCACCGAGTCCCTCACTAGTAGGTCGGGCACGGTATGTATATATATGTATATCCGCATGCATAAATGATTATGATATGATTTTACTCACCGAGTCCCTCACTAGAGGGTGGGGTACGTATATATGTACGATGATATGATGATACGATTATGATATGATTTTATTTACCGATATATGTATATGCATGACAAATGTTCAAAAGAACAAGTCTTGTGATTTTCGGTCATTATACTTGTTTCGTAGTTCCTATCTTGGTTATGATTCTCGTTTTTCGTACTCCGTGCTTTACATACTCGAAGACATATTCGTACCGACCCCCTTTCTTCGGGGTCGCGTTTCATGCCGCGTGTGCACACCTAGATGAGCCTGAGGATATTATTAGAAGATGTTCCAGCCGGGGTTGGCGAGCTCACTTTTCCTTCCGAGGCTGCCGAGTCAGAGCATTATGTTACGACAGTTTGTTCTATGTTAGAGACTTTGCAGACAGTGTCGTGGGTATAAGATGTCGGTTATGTAAGCGGCTATGTAAGCCGATGTGTTATTATGCATTGTATTATAAGTTCTATATGTTTCCATATGTTACAGACTTTCCTTGATTCGAGAAAGATAAAAAGCATATTATTCTTCCAAAAACTTTCGTTATGTATACATGTCATGATTTGAGAGCCAGCGTGATTGTGAGTATTATGTGAGTCAGCGGGTTCGCTCGGCCCTAAAGAAGGGTCGGATGCCCATCACGCCCTAAATGGAAATTAGGGCGTGACAAATTGGTATCAGAGCGGTTCGTCCTAGGGGTTGTCTGCAAAGTCGTGTGCAGTAGAGTCCTGTTTATGGTGTGAAGTGCGCCACATTTATAAACAGGAGGCTACGGGGCATCTAGGATGGTTACTCTTCTTTGACATCTTAGATCGTGCCGTAGAGCCAAGTTATAGGAAAGGAGATTCCCGACACTAACCTTTGGTTTCAGCAGAGAAATGGCATCAATAGAGAAAGCGATTAACGATATTAGAAGCTACGAAGCACGTAGGTAAGCAACGGTACGAAAGATACATGTCGGGTAAGATATGGAAGTACGATTGAAATACGAGTTGAGATCAAAAAGGGAAAGTAAACAAGAAAGTGTGACAGGTGCCGATTGAGTTGGGCATACAAGGTATGCTTATTTTTTTTGTACTGTCGATGATGTTGGGAGCCCTGTGAGGCTGTGATATGATGCGATATGTACATATATATATATGTTGGCCCTGTGAGGCATTGTTGGTATTTCCTACGTACAGGTTTTGAGATAGTAACCGTTACAGAGGAAACTCTGCCGAAATTTTTCCAGAAATAAAGAAAGAATGAGATTTAGGTTTGTGATATGTCTGGAAACGGGGTCGTGCCAATAGTAATAAAAAAAAAATCGACTAAGCTACGAGTACGGCCGACCCCGAGAAAGAAGCTAATTATTGAATTGGGGATAATAATGATGAGGTCGATGTTGATATGGTACAGAGAAATTGAAAAGGGCTTATGACACGAAAAGGTGATTTAGAGAAGACTGGCAAATTTTGATAGAGAGTTATTTAAGGTGCCGACAGAATGGACAAGCAGGGACGAATTACGACGAGCTTATAGTTAAAAAGGGGTAATAGTACGATCAAGATAAGAGCACAGCGGAAAAGAATTGTAACGGGCATGAATGTACTGATGAGACAACTCGTGAAACGATAAGGATAAAGTTGGTCGGAAAAGGTAAAGGGTTAAGAAGTGCTACATTATAGGATTGATTATGAACAAGGTATAATATGGACGTAATAAGGCTTGTTATGAAAATAAGAAAAGCCTAGTGAGAAAGTGGCTAAAGCTACGATATGATCTATGTCGCTAGAATATAAAAGTAAGTGTGAGACGGAAAAGTGAGCTATAGAACGAATAAGCGAGACTTATCAAGTTCTGTAAGGAAAGCCTGGAATAAGGGTTATATAACAGTGGAAATGATAGCGAGTGTAAGGAGGGAAAGGGTAATCGGAACAAGGAAATAAGAAGGGAGCGAGACAATAGTGTAGTAATAGGCCATGACATGGTAGCCAAGGATATGAGTACTATAAGTGATGGGACTATGAAGGACATATTATAGAAGGATGAGGAACGAGGTAAAATGAGGGCGTAAATTCAAGGACCGCCAACCGAGTATCTCGTAAGTAACGGTGATCGAGGTGTATTCCTCGCCATTGAGATCTGGAGGTCTAAGACGGAAAAGTAGTCATGTCTAGAGGTGAAACGTGAATATTGAGGATTAACGGGAGTTGGAATAGAAATTGTGAAGTCAGGAGACTAAGAAACCTTTCTAAGTCGGAGGGAAACGTGTTATGAGGATGTTTCGTAATCCGTTAGGACTTCGACTTACTCTAAGATACGTGACAAAGGTGATGCAGTAAGGTGGACGTAGTTATACGAGCGTTAAAGTGTCGTATTCCGCCAGAGTTCTAAAGTTAAGCGTGCTGAAGCGAGAGAAATTCTAGGATGGGTGACCCCCTGGGAAGTTTTCTGAAAATTCTACAAATTCAGACGCAAGAAGTGAATGAGGAGTTAGAGTGACTTAAGGATAAATTAAGAGTTTGAGGAGTGCGCAGAAACCCAAAATGGTCGCGCAGAACGAGGCGAATTAGACCGATAAAGAGGAAAAAGGCATATCACAGTTCTAGAATTAGGGTAAGTTGGAATAATGTTTGAAGGTACCTTGTAAGCAAGATAGCAGAGATTATATGTGTACATGGGTATGCATAAGATGTCCTGTACATGGTTAGATCAGCGGATATATGTATTCCGGTAATCAACGTGGCGGTATATGGAAGGCATTAATCGGTTTAGTAACGAGGTTCAAGTGGAAAAATATATAAAGAGTGCAAATGTTACAAGGCAAGCTTATGTTGTTTTCACTACAAGTTAAGCTTGGAAAGTGTTAATACAACGATGTTTGGAAAGGAAAGAAAGTGCGTAAATGAACGGCAAGGGGATCAAAATGTCGGGATAAAAGTACCGCTTAATTGAGATTGGAAATACGGATTTAGGGCAAAGTAGAGTTGGGCGATAGTATAAGTACACCCTAAAGGGGGGAAGCGAGGGAGAGAGATACAAGTGTAAGATGAAGAAAATCGACGCTACAATGTCCTGGATACGAACGCTTGGGCCGCGCAGTAAAGCTCTTTGCTGAGACAAGCTAGGGAGATCGAAAAGACAAAGATAGAAGGGATAGAAGTCAGGGTAATAATCGAGATGGCGCTGAGAAATTAATTGTAAGTATCCAAAATAACATGATATTAGGAAATGGAGACTTAAAGAGGGAATACGATAAAGGAAAGTAACGAGTAGCTTACGGAGATATTGTGAAAGGTAGTACGGCTATACGGGATCGTAGATTAAGATATAGGCAATAGAGTGGTTGCTTCCGACATGTAAGAGAAAGTTTCCTATGGTAGAAAGTAAGAAAAGGTGGAAAAGGAATATGACAGGGTAGACTCCTAGCAAATGCGAGCGCGGGAGTAAGATGTGGAATAATACGAACCAGGAAAAGGAACGATCGTGACTAAGATTAAATATGCAGGTCGTACGACTCTTTGCTTTCCGTTACCTATGAATATTTATACACTGGAGGTGAGACCCAGTAAGTGCTTAACGAGCAAAGTTTAGCGTCGGTAACAACAATACGGTGATAATACTTTGGGTGCATTAAGGAAGATGTTAGGATGGTTTGAGATAAATTACCGAGGTGAAACTAGTACTGAGAATGAACAAGACATGCTTATGGTTGAACCAAAAATGTATTCCGATGTTGGTGGTAGGAGAAAAGAGGCAAAGATAAAGTGAAACATAAGGATTAGTGAAGTTACGTTGAGGTGGTTCTTAGAATAATTTGACCCCCTTCGTACATTCGGTAAAGATTGCAACATCACGCAAGGACAGAAAGTTGAGAGCAAGATCCGAGCAAAGGACGATAGAACAAATATCGGATGAAAGATAAGGTAATGACATGAGACAATGTGTTGAAAATGTAACTAGATGAGTAAAGGAAGATGGTAAGACGATTGAAGCAAGTGATCGGAAATAGCGGGCCACTAAAAGGAGGGTGAATTTACATGCCAACCTCTTTCAGAATTGTATCAGCCGATAATGATTAAAGCAGGGAACGGCTATTAGTAGCTCAGGAATGACAGAAATCATATGACGACTGTCACACCCCGACCTTACTAGGGTGTGATGGGCACCCGACCCTCCTCAGAGTCGAGCGAACCCTTAACGTTCGCGCTACTAAAACCTGCCATTTCAAAAATTTTAAAACAACATGAAACCTTTCAAAATAGAAATCACCGAACCTTTAGTCAATCACGTAATTTTTATCAACCAACAACATCCGAAAATACACACCCTTTAACATCTATAATCGATTCGCGCTCCTCGACACTCTAGCCGCAGACACCGCCCGCAAAGTCTCTAGGATATACAAATACCATGACATAAATGCCCGACTCAAGCAACACTCCGAACCGAAACGGAGCTCGCCAATCCCGCGAAAACAACTCCTAGCAAAGTCTTCTCTTCATCTGGGTGTACCTGCGTGGCATGAAAACGCAGCCCCCCGAAGAAGGAGGGTCAGTACGGGATATGTACTGAGTATGTAAAGCGATTACAAATAACAACCATCGCTCAATTTAGAAGAAAAGAAATCACAATCAAGCTCATTACCCATAGCCCTCGCCGGAGGAAATATAAATGTATACATGGGGTCCTAGAACAATCCTTAAATAAATAATACAAATGAACACTCATTCCTTAAGCAAAGGATGCAACCTAACCCGTGTGTCGCCTCCGACATACCAATGAAATAGTCCCTTCGGACGGCCGCTTCCGGCGCAATAATGATGGCCCCTTCGGCATTGCCGCTTCCGCATAATAATAATAATAATAATAATAATAATAATAATAATAATAATAATAATAATAATAATAATAATAATAATCCCCTTCGGGTGTGCCGGTCCGAAAGATACGTCTATCCCGGCCCCATCGGACATGTCGGCCCCGACGTAAAATGATGGCCCCTTCGGGCATGCCGGTCCGACATACGTCTATCCCGGCCCCATCGGACATGCCGGCCCCGGCAT
The DNA here is from genome assembly GCF_029784015.1 of Lycium ferocissimum. Lineage (NCBI taxonomy): Eukaryota > Viridiplantae > Streptophyta > Magnoliopsida > Solanales > Solanaceae > Lycium > Lycium ferocissimum. Next base: position 17,790,560 of record NC_081343.1, read on the forward strand.
CCTAGCCCCCTTCGGGCATGCCACTCGTGACATACGGCTATCCCGGCCCCATCGGACATGCCACTCGTGACATACTACTAATCCTAGCCCTTCGGGCATAATGATAATAATAATGAGATATCGCACCCCTTCGGAGTGGTTTTGAAAAGTTTAAATAATAAAATCTCACACCCCCATCGGAGTGGTTTTGTACGCACCCCTTCGGAGTGGTTTTAGAAAAGCCTTAGAAAATAATATATCACACCCCTTCGGAGTGGTTGTAGGAAAGCTTTAGAAAATAATATATCACACCCCCTTCGGAGTGGTTTTAAGAAAGCTTTAGAAAATAATATATCACACCCCTTCGGAGTGGTTTTAGAAAATCGGATTTTTATACTTTCTTTAGCTCTTTAGTGTAAAACAAGTTTCAAGGTGATTCGGTTACACTTATGCAAGTTATAGATGTTTGAACATTTTTCTCAACAAGAGGTAAGGAATCTAATTCAATTACATTGAATGAATAGCACTCAATTTCAAACTCGGATTTCCATGAACAGAATAACCCCGAGGCTCAAATCCAAACTTAGTACCCCTAGGACATGCCAAAAGAAGGAAAGGGACAGCTTTACATACCTTTTCCGCTTCTTAAGCTTCTCCAAATTCGAATCCCGTTTTCTCCAAAATCTACAAATGGTCATGTTTACCAATTGTGAGTTATAGCTTCCAAGAGTTCAACTTAAATTCATGTTTGTCTACCGAAATTTCGGCAGCATTTCCCCTATACATATAGCATCCCCGAGAATCTAACTCGGCAAATTGTAATCAACAACAATCCCGGAATGCAACCCGGCCAAACCAACAATCATAACAACAATATCAATACTCAACTCACAACATGTTCAAGACATTCTAACCCAAATCTTCCAATTGCCATAAGAACTCCAACAATACATTTATTTCTTTCAAACTCATAAATTATGTCAACAATCCGCATGCTAACGATCATCATTCTCATGCACACAAGAATTTATTTTAAAATCATATTGCTCTCCAAAACAGCCCGCAACATTTCCGACTTCCATTTGAGTCGTCAAACCTTCATTTTCACCACATAATCTACAACAATCAACAACCAAAATACTATATAAAATGAGTTCATTATATTTTTCTAAAATCAGCCCCTACACGGCCCAAGTTCCAAGCTACATAATTCCATGAATTCCGTTCATTTTTACATGCCAAACATATGCAACCATCCTAACAACATCAACCAACACTAAATGAATTTAGTTCTACACGTTTATACTACACTACATATATTCGGCTACAACATAATACACCAAAATCTCATGAATTCCATTCATCTCCACACTCTACAACACACAAACCATGCATAGTATATGAAAGAGGAGATGGAATCCTTACCTTTTTCCTCCAACTTCTTTACTTGTCCCAAATGCGAAAACGATGAAACCAACGGTTTATCTTCCGAGATAATTATACCACGTCGAAGAGCGTCTTGAACTTAATAAGAATACAAGAGAATTACAATTTTTGGACCAAGATTGAAGGCTAGGAATTTTTTTCTCTTTCCTTTTCTCTTCTCTTTCTCTTGGTCGTTTTCCTCTCTTCTTTTTTTTTGCCTGAATTTTCTGGAAAGTTTTGGAACCGTTTTTGCTGAAAAAATAAGGTTCGTCCCTTTTAAAAACTGCCAACGTCGGGTTACCGTAGCTACGCATGTAGTAGGGGTACCGTAGTAGCGCACTGTAGCGGTACCGCGGGATTACTGTTCCGCGTCGATAGTTCAGTTTGTAACGTCTATAATTCTCTACTCCGATGTCCTATCAATGAACGGTTTGTTGCATTACAAACTAGACTCGACGAACTTCATTTTAGGCTTTTAAAACACCTTAAAACTCCACATATACTATGAGATATGCGCCTCCATAGTTGACTTAAAAATTCGCCCAAAGCATTTCCCAAATTTTCGTCGAACTTATTTTCTTCAATTTACTCGATCTCGAAATATTCCAATGCACAAAATGCGGGATATAACAACGACAATCAGCATCGACACTTAGAATTGCAGACTGGCAAATGGGTATGCTTGAAGATATCATCCGTGAAGAACGTAATCAGATTCGACAAGAAGGAAAAGCTTAACTCGAGATGCACCGAACCTTGTTACACTAATTGTAAGGCAAGAAGGTTGCGTGCTAAAGACGTAGCTTCCGTTAAGGCACCGTGACGGAATGATAACAGAAAGGAAATGACTTGCGAACCTGAGGAGGAAATGAAAGAGAAATATGATTGGTAAATGAGATTGCATGTTATGGTAGTAAAGGAAACCCCCCCCCCCCTCGAGGTCCTGAAGACCCCATACGACTAGTTGAACATTCGAGGACGAATGTTCTAAAGGGGGGAAGGATGTCATATCCCGCATTTTGTACGTCGGAATATTTTTAAGTTGGTTGCGAAGAGTTATGGACAAGGCTATCCTCCGACTTTTTTGTAAGGCATAAGCCGCTCATGATGTTATTGGTGTGGAATATTAAGGAATTTGGGGTTGAAAGTGAAATTATGGAAACTAATATTTCATGAAATATGGGGCCAAAAGTGAAGTTTTGGAAACTTGCAATTTCATGAAAAAAATAGCATATGGCCATGTATGGTGGGGTCCTCTCCCCCTTGGGTTGGCCAAATTTAATTAGTCCAAATTATGAGGGGCACAAGTGTTCATTTTATATTTGTGGAGATTAAATATATATATATATATATGGACAAGAGAAGATTAAGCAAGACTTATTCATCTTTTTTTTCAATTCTAGAAACTTAAGGAGAAATGGAGAAAGAAAAAGAAAGGAGAAAAGCCAACGGCCATGGCTGGCCGAATCTTAGCCATGAGTGGTGATCAAGAAAAAATATTTTCTCCTAGATTTTCTAATCATTGGAAGGTCCTTATTAACATGGGCTAGTTGTTGGAGCAAGCAAACTCTCTTTTCATGCCAAGTACAACACTAGCCGAAGTGAAGAACAAGTGAGGAAGGTAAGGTTCAATCTTTATTTTCATATGTTATGCATGGTTTGTGGATGTTGTGGAGTATGGAAATGAATGAAAACTCATGAAATATGGTAAGTTGAAGTTGGGCCGTGTGTGTTGTGTCTTGGCCGTGTGTAGTGTGTGTTGTATAGGAGTAGTGAATTAATTGTATCTAACATGTTTGGGTATTGTTGTAATGTGTGAAAATGGATGAAAATCATGAAAGTTGTGGGTTGGTTGTGGTGGCCGAAAATGGGTTGTGTTGTTGGCAAGGAATGAACAAATTTTATTTAGTGTAATTTGGTTGTTGTGTTGGGGATTATGTGATGAACATGAAGGTATTGGATGATACAAGTTGAAGTTGGGATCGTTTTTGTAAGCTAATGTAGAAGTTAGCATATTGATAATATAGTTTCTTATATTTACATGAATGGTGTTGTAAAATGTGGTTGTTGATGTATTTGATGAAATTAAAAGAAAGAAACGTATTGTTGTTATTCTTATGGCATTTGGAAAGTTTCGGGTGGAGTGGCCTATTGGTTGGGTTGTTTTGAATATTGTATGGATTACTTGGAATGTTCTTAAATCATGTGTGAATGGTCGCGGATTAGTAATCGAATATATGATCATTGGTATTGAATTGATCGTATGTAGTTTATTTGAATATAAATGAAATGTTGCCGAATTGTGTAGAAAGGAATTATTGATGTTAGAATGCGTTTTGAAGCACTTATGGATAATGTTAGTATGGTTGTTAGTTTGGTTGTTGTTGATTTGGCCGAGTTGAATTCTCGGGGATGTTGAAGTTATAGGGGAAATGCTGTCAAAATTTTTGTAGATAAAGTATTAATTTGGAATTGGATTCTTAAGTGTTATGGCTAATGGTTGATGCCTAATGACATTCTTGTAGATCGTGAGAAGTCGAGACGTAAGTTCGGATTAGCTTAGGAAGCGGCTAAGGTATGTAAAGCTCAACCTTTCCTTCCTTGGCATGTCTTAGTTGAAAATAAGTTATGACACGAATCTCGAGGTAATTCTATTCTGGTGATCCGAGCATATTTATGATTCTTATTGGCTTCTTGACATTCGTATTCTTAATGTGGTCAAATCGTGGTCCTTATGTCATTTGCATAATTAAATTTCAAAAGTTGCATAAAGGTTTGTTTTTCAAAAGAATTCTGTTCCTAACGATTCCGAAACTACGAACGTCCGTAACTTTCACAGAAAGGCTCGGATCACTTCGATATGATTGTGGAAAGTCCTAAAGTGAATAAGGATCGTAACTTTTTGAGGCGGGCTCGGATTGATTTGACATATGACTATGATCGCTACGGTTCTAGGATATGCTTATGATGTTTGATATGTCTCCAAGTAACATCCAAAAGATTTTTGATATAACTTTTGCTCCGACTTTCAAGTGACGATCCGTTTGTACTATTTCATTGAGTCTCTGGAAATGATTTGTGTGCATATGGTTTCTCACTACTCTGCTCGTGCATGCCTCAATGCATCTTTCACCGAGTCCCGGGCCGGGTACGTATTCGTGCAACTTCTCTGCATTGTTCACCGAGTCCCTCACTAGAGGGCCGGGTACGCTATATAGATATATATATATGTATGATGATATGATGATGTGATGAGATGGAGATGGCGACCAGATGGCATACCGAGTCCCGCCGCCGGGGCCGGACACGTATTCACCGAGTCCCTCACTGTAGGGCGGGGTACGGTATGTATATATATGTATATCCGCATGCATACATGATTATGATATGATTTTATTAACCGAGTCCCTCACTAGAGGGCGTGGACGTATATATGTACGATGATATGATGATACGATTATGATATGATTTTATTTACCGATATATGTATATGCATGACAAATGTTCAAAAGAACAACTCTTGTGATTTTCTGGTCATTATACTTGTTTCTGTAGTTCCTATCTTGGTTATGATTCTGTTTTTCTGTACTCCGTGCTTTACATACTCGACATATTCCGCATCGACCCCCTTTCTTCGGGGGGTCGCGTTTCATGCCGCGGTACACCCGGATGAGCCGAGCATATTATTAGAAGATGTTCCAGCGGGGTTGGCGAGCTTTTGTTCCTTCGGAGTGCCGAGTCGAGCATTATGTTACGACGCTTGTTCTATGTTAGAGACTTTGCAGACAGTGTCGTGGGTATAAGATGTCGGTTATGTAAGCGGCTATGTAAGCCGATGTGTTAGTATGCATTGTATTATAAGTTCTATATGTTTCCATATGTTACAGACTTTCCTTGATTCGAGAAAGATAAAAAGCATATTATTCTTCCAAAAACTTTCGTTATGTATACGTGTCATGAGTGAGAGCCAGCATGATTGTGAGTATTATGTGAGTCAGCGGGTTCGCTCGGCCTTAAATAAGGGTCGGTTGCCCATCACGCCCTAACAAAAATTAGGGTGTAGACTGAAACCATGTGGGATGATTTGAGAGCTAATGTGACCTTAATGTAGCTCCTTGAGTTTGTGAGAATAATGTGGTTAAAGTGTAGTTTGTGAATTTTGAAGGAAGAAATGTGTTGTTGTGGTTCCTATGGAAGTTGGAAGGTTTCGGGTGGCTTGGTATGTTGGTTAGGCTATTTGAATATTTCGCGGGTTGCTTGAAATGTTTTTGAATCTTGATTGAATGACCTCGGATTATTACTTGAATATGTAAGCATTGATGTTAGTTTGAATATATGTAGTTGAATTGAACATAATTGGAATGTTGTCGAAATGTGTGGAGAAGAGTTATTAGCGTTATAATGCGTTTTGAATTGATTGTTAATGTTGTTAGAATGGTTGTTGGCATTGTTGTTGAAGATTTGGCCGAGTTAAATTCTCGGGGTTGTCGTGTTTATAGGGGAAATGCTGCCCAAATTTCTGTAGATAAAATGATGGTTTGGAATTGAATCCTTCGGTGCTTATAACTAATGGTTGATGCTTAATGACGTCGTTGTAGATTCCGAGAAGCCAAGACTTAAATTCAGATTAGCGTAGGAGGCGGACGAGGTATGTGAAGCTCACCTTTCTTTCTTTTGGCATGTCCTAGTTGTAATTAGGCTATGACACGAGCCTCGAGGTAACTCCATTCTTAAGCTTCAAGCATGTTTATGATTTGTATTTGCTTATTGATGTTGGTATCCTTAATATGGTCAAAGTATGGTCTTTATGTCTTTTGTATGATTGGATTTAGAATGTTGTAAAAACGGTTTTGTTTCCAAAGGATCCTATGTCTAGAAATGTCTGTAACTTTCGTAGATAGAACCGGATTGCTTTGAAACGTTCGTAGAAAGTTTTGTGATGTATAATGATTTTGACTTTTGTGGGCGGGCCCGGATTGGTTGATGCACATCCGTGGTCCCCGAGCTTTTCCGTTGTATAGTCCTAACGACTTATTTTTGAAAGAACTTAACATGATTTCTGTTTTAACCCTCGAGCGCCGACTACTTCTGTATCCATTGAGTCTGTTATGATGATTTATGTGCATATGGTTTCTCACTACTCGCTCGTGCAAAGCTCAATATGTCCTTCATCGCGTCCGGGCCGTGGCATGTATTCGTGCAACTCCGTTGCATTATTCACGCCGTCCCTCACTAGAGGGCGGGCACGTATATATATATATATATATATATATATATATATATATATATATATATATATATATATATATATATATATATATATATATATGATGATATGGGGGAGGTGGCCAGATGGCATATGATGATTCCTTTTACCGCGTCCCTCGCTCGAGGGCCGGGACACGTTACATGTATATGCATATGATGATTTTAATTACCGCGTCCCTCCTCGCAGGGCCGGGCACGTTATATGTACATATGATGATTTTATGGTATCGACATGCATGATTTATGTTTTAAAGGCAAGTTTTATGGTTTTCTTTACCCTTTACTTCAGTGTGATCCCGCTTACTATATTTCATGCTTTACATACTCAGTACATATTCCGTACTGACCCCCTTTCTTCAGGGGCTGCGTTTCATGCCGCGCAGGTACACCCAGGTGAGCTGAAGACATTAGTAGAAGATGTTCCCGCTGGATTGGCGGGCTCCATTTCCTCCCGGAGTGCTGCCGAGTCAGAGTGCTTATGTTATGATTTCTGGAGTTATGTTAGAGACTTTGCAGACAGTGTCGTGTATATAAGATGTCAGTTTTGTAAGCGGCTATGTAAGCCGGTGTATTATTATGCCTTGTGTTACAAGTTTCATATGTTACAAATTTTCTCGATTTGATAAGGATGAAAGGCATGTTTGTTTCTGAAAATTTTTCATTATGTACTTATGTCATGTTTTGCGTGCCCAACATGGTTATGGGTATCACGAGAGTCAGCGGGTTCGCTCGGCCCTAGGTAAGGGTCGGGTGCCCATCACGCCCTATCGGATTAAGGGTGTGACAAATTGGTATCAGAACAGTTCGTCCTAGGGGTTGTCTGCAAAGTCGTGTCCGGTAGAGTCCTGTTTATGGTGTGAAGCGTGCCATATTTATAAACAGGAGGCTACGGGGCATTTAGGATGGTTACTCTTCTTTCACTTCCTAGATCGTGCCATAGAGCCAAGTCATAGGAGATGAGATTTCTCGAACTAACTTTTGATTGCAGCAGGAGAAAGGCATCGACAGAAGAAAGCGATTAACGATATTGGAAGTTATAAAGTACGCAGGTAAGCAAAGGTATGAAAGACATGTGTTGGGAAAGATATTGAGGTACGATCGAAATGTAAAGGTGAAAACTGAAAAGGAAAGTAAACAAGAAAGTGTAACAGGTGCCGCTTGAGTTGGGCATACGAGGTATGTTCATTATTTTTGTACTGTTGATGACAATGGGAGCCCTGTGTGGCTGTGATACGATATGATATGCATATATATGTTTGCCCTGTGAGGCATTGTTGGTATTCCCTGTGAACAGCTTTTGAGATGGTAACAATTACAGCGGAAACTCTGCCGAAATTTTCCTATAAATAAAAAGAAAATGAGATATAGGTTGTGATACGACCTGGAAGGTCGTGCCGATAGTAATAGTGAGATCTGGCTAAGCTACGAGTACGGCTGACATCTAAAAAGGAATTAATGGCTGAATTGAGAATAATAGTAATTAGCAGGTCAATGCTGTTATGGCAAAAAGTATTTAAAAAGGGTTTGCGGCACTAGGAGATGATTTAGAAAAGGCCAGTAAATTTTGATAGAGTGTTATAATGAGGCACCGATTGAATCGATAAGCAGGGAATATATATATGATGAGCTTATAGTTAAAAGAAGTAATGGTGTGATTAAGGCAAGAGTACAGAGGAAAAGAATTGCGATGTATATGAATGTATTGATAAGACAGTTTGTGTGGTATTAAGGATAAAGTTAGTCGAGAAGGGTAAAAGGTTAAGAAGTGTTATACTATGAGATCGACTATGAATGGGATAATGTGAATATAATGAGGATTGATAGGAAATGAGTAAAGCCTAGTGAGACGGTGGCCAAGCTATGATATGACTTAGGCAGCTAAAATATAAAGGAAAGTGTGAAACGGAAAATGAGCTATAGAACGAGTAAGGTAAGCTTATCGAGTTTCGTAGGGGAAAGTTTGGAATAAAGGGTATATGATAATGGGAATGATAGTGAGCATAAGAAAAGCAAGGGTAGTTGGAAAAAGGAAATAAGAAGAGAGCGAGCTAACAGTGTAGTAATAGATCATGATATGTGTAGCCACGAACACGAGTACTATAAGTGATGGGACTATGGAAGACTCGGTAATAGAAAGGATGAAGAACGAGGTAAAATGAGAGTAGAAACCTAAGGACCGATAACCAAGTGCTTATAAGTAACAGTGATCAGGGTGTGCTCCTCACCATTGGGAGTCTGGAAGTCTAGGACGGAAAGCAGTCATATCCAGAGGTGAAAAAGTGAGTATTGAGGATTGAAGAAGGGTTGAAATAGAAATCGTGAAGTCGGGAGGGCAAGAGACCCTTCTGATTCGGAGGGAGACGCGTTACGAGGACGTTTCGAATCCGTTAAGACTTCGACTTACTCCAGAATACGTGACAAAGGTAATGAGGTAGGGTGGACGCAATTATACGAGCGTTAAAGCGTCGTATTTTATCAGAACCCCGAAGTTAAGCGTGCTGGAGTGAGAGCAATTCTAGGATGGGTGACCCCCTGGGAAGTTTTCTGAAAGTTCTATAAATTCAGACGCAAGAAGCAAATGAGAAGCTAAAGTAGTCTGAGGGAGATTAGAATATACAGAGTGGGCGGAAACCTTAAGAGGTCACGCAGGACGAGGCAGACTAAACCGGTGAGAAGAAAGAAAGTGCGTCACAGCTCTAGGATTAGGGTGAGTTGGAATAGTGTTTGGAGATATCTTGTAAGCAAGATGATAGAGATTATATGTGTACATAGGTACGCACAAGATATCCTGTACGTGACTATGTCAGCGGATGTGTGTATTCCGGCAACCGACGTGGCGATCTTTGGAAGGCATTAATCGGACAGAGCAACGAAGTTCAAGTGGAAAAAAATAATACTAATAATAAAAGGCACGAATGTTACAAGACGAGCTGATGCTGTTTTCGCTATAGGAAAAGCTTGGGAAGCACTAATACAATGACAACGGGAAAAGAAACAAAGCGAGTAGATGAATGGCAAAAGGATCCGAATGTCGGGATAAAAGTGCTGCCTAATTGGGATCGAAAAATGCGGACATAGAACAAAGTATAATCGGATAATAATATAAGTACGCCCCTAAAGGAGGGAAGTGGATGCGAGAGATGCAAGTGCAAGATAGAGACAATCAACACCACAATATATTTGATACGGGAGCTTGGGCTGCAGGTAAGATTCCTTACGGTGACAAGTTCGAAAAGACCTAAGCCAGCAAAAAAAAAGGGTAAAAAGCTAGGACAGTAATCGAGCTAGTGCTGGGAATTAATTGTAGAGATTTTGAACGATATGACATTGGGAAGTGAAGGTTTAAAGAGAGAATACGACAAAGGAAAGTAACGAGTAGCTTACAGGGACATTGTGAAGGGCAATACTGCTACGTTGGATTAGAAGTCACAATGTGGGCAATAGAGTTGTTCGCTAATAATGGAAAACCTCCTATAGTAGGAAGTGAGAAAAGGAAGGGAGAGGAGTGTGACAAGAGAGGCTACCAGCGAATGACCTACGGAGGGGAGATGTGAAATAACATGAATCCGGAAAAGAAAAGATCGTGACTAAGATTGAATACACTTCATATAAGTCGTACAAGGGTAGTGCGTTACTTATAAATACTTATATGCTCGGGATCAGACTAAGCAAATGTTTAATGAGAACAGTTTGGATTCAGAAATAATAGTACAGTTATAAAATTTTGGGTGCGTTAAGAAAAGACGTAAAGATGGTTTAAGCTAAATTACCGAGATAGAATTAGTACTAAGGACAAACAGGACATGGCTATGGTTGAACCAGAGGCCTATTCCGATACTGGGTGTGAGATAAGAGAGGCGAAGACAAGTAAAACATAAGGACCAGAGAAGTCACGCTAAGGTATTTGCGGGTTAATTTGAGCACTTTCGCATATTTCTATAAAGATTGCAACATAATGTGTGACAGGAGAGTTGAGAGCAAGACCAGAGCAAAAGGACGGTAGAAGAGTTTGAAGTAAAGATAGAAGACGACATGGGATAACGTGCCTAGAATGTTCCCAGTTGAGTGAGGGGGATTATAAGATGATTTAGGCAAGATAGTCAGAACTAGCCGGTTACTAAGAGATAGTGAAGATATATGCCAAATTCTTTCCGAATAATACCGGTTGATGATAGTTAAAGCCGGGAGCGGCTAGGTAAAGTTGTTATATAAAAGGGACTCCACCGCTACTTGATGACTAACTCCAGAGACAGAGACTAAGAGCGGAAGGTAGAATGACAGTTAAAGTTTTCTAAAGGAATCAAGAAGAAACACATAAGACTCGGTAGGGCAGAAGGTGCAGATCATATAGGGGTTGATTTAAGGACGGGAAAAAAAACTAGGTTAATTAACCCAGATATGATGCAGCGAGCCACTGATAAGGTAAAACTTGTTTTGTCATGACCCAGCCCCGTAGGCCGTGACTAGTGCCCGAGCTGGGCACTCGTACCCACCTATCAACTATAGTCAGATCATGGCAAACATAATAAGAATTCATACGTACAGTAAGGCACGACATCGCGCACACATATATACATATACCATATATACAGAACATAACACGACTGAATAGTGCTACCCACAACCCACTTTAATATCTACAGGCCTCTAAGAGCAATACAGAATCATATGACGGGACAGGGCCCCGCCGTACCCCTGAATAGACATATACATATATATAACAAAAGGATCTGTACCAAAGTGCAGGCTCCGGGACGAAGGAGCACTCCAAGATCGCTGAGTAGGAATCCTAAGCTGGCGGCTCACCCAAACAAGTATCTGTACCTGCGCGGCATGAAATGCAGCCCCCGAAGAAAAGGGGGTCAGTACGGAATATGTACTGAGCATGTAAAGCATGGAATACAGTAAACAAAACCGTACTAAAATAAAGAGTGTGGAACATGAGTATAGTACCAAAAAGGCTTACCTTTGGACATAAATGATGCATGATCATGTCACAAACATAAATAATCATCATATACATATGCATATACATAGCGTGTCCGCCCCTACAGTGAGGGACTCGGTGAATAGAATCATCATATGCCATCACAGCCGCCATCCCCGTCTCATCACACCATCACACCATCATATATATATATATATATATATATATATATATATATATATATAGCGTGTCCGGCCCTCTAGTGAGGGACTCGGTGAATAATGCAGTGGAATGTGCACGAATGCGTGTCCTGGTGTTACACCCTTAATCTGATAGGGTGTGATGGGCACCCGACCCTTACCTAGGGCCGAGCGAACCCGCTGACTCTCGTAATACTCGCAATCATACTGGGCCCTTAGCCATAACACAAACATGTAATGAATTTTTTTTTTTTTTTGGAAAACAAACATGCCTTTCCGTCTTTCTCAAACCAAATAAAAATGCAGTAATCATATAATACGTAATATAATGCATAACGGTACATCGACTTATGAAACCGCTTACATAAACCCCGACACACTATACACGG